>NC_051862.1:171435224-171517723 GCF_015732765.1 Culex quinquefasciatus | reverse complement strand
ATTATACCTAGAATTATGTTTTAAGTTGTTTATTTACAATTAAATACAGATTGCTAAACAAGAGAGGGGCTGTTGGAACTTACCAAGGTTCCTTTTCAGAAACTTCCCGCCTTTTGTAATTATCTGCACATTAACACCAAGAAAACTCCTGTACATTTTACTCACTTTATCAAGTTTCAGAGAAATTCGAGAGCCTTTCAGCTCTTCAGCAATTAAGCATGCAATTTGAGCTGCAACGTTGTCAACAACCTCCACGATGTTACGGCGGTTGATCACGGTTTTAAACACGTTCAGAACCGGTTGCGTCAAATCCCGGACGGCTTCCCATTCGACGGCGGCGAAAGGCAATCCATGAACTGTGACCAACCGGATTAGCGCGCTGATCACAGTTTGTTTGGACATCCTGATACGGATTTCCGGTCCCAATTTCTGGACCGCATCCGGGCGAGGGACGATGCCATCTTCCGTGATATCGACGTGATGAACTGCTTGAATGTGCCTTTCGAAGTTTTGCGGTCGAAAGAGCGCTTTCTGGGAGTAGGTGCAAGATTTTGCGATCTGGGTGCACTTAAAATGTTTGATCCCGCCTACGGTGACCTCTTCCACGAATTCTTTAATCAGTGCCGATTTAGTTTTTTTCCTGTTACCATCCGAAGAATCGCCTTTTTTGTTGTTCTCATCCATCTAGAAGCAGATTTTTTAAGAAAAAGTTGACTCTGAAATTTTTATTTTTTGTAAAAAACAGTCTACCTTGCACAACAAGAGATTTTTTTCCAAGTAAAACGTAACAGAAAAAGCAGCTTTTCCCGCTGGATTGCAATTTTGACAGATGACTAAAAGTTCATGCCAAGGCCGTTACCAAGGTCCAAGGCAGCAACCCAAGCGCTATATTAAAAGGTTGGCATGTCTGAGTGTTGACAGGTTGAGTGTTATGCGGATTGACAGTTTCCAGCTAGGGAGTGTACTTTTAATACGTAACGCAGTTGGGGGTCGGAGGCCGTGTTTGTTGCGAGGGGGTCTAAAATCCGTTTTTTTGCGTTACGTAATGAAAGAACGCTCCCCTATATTATGAAAACTAAAGTAATGCAAAAACGTTGATTTTTTTTAATATTATTGTTGAGTTACTTCAGGAAATGGATACGTTTAACACGCAAATTTCTTCCAGTGTAACTGCTTTTGAAGGCTATCTTTACCCGAGTGAACTGCCTTCGCTGACATTTGAAAGTCGAGAGCGAATGAACTTTTCTGTTTACTCTTATCGTTGAATTGGTCCCTCACTCTCACTCATTGGCGGAATTTCCTCATTTGATGGTGATGGTGTCGGTGATGAACCGATAGTGCTTATTTATATCGCGATCGTGATGCTCCTTCGGCTATCGCGCGATGGTGAGGAAACGATGGTTTACCTACCCTGCTTATGGGTTTTTGGCTATATGGGAGACATTGGCTTTAATCGTATGAAAAATCATGCAAACATCAAAACATTATAGTGTTTTGGAATCGGGATGATGTCAGTTATCCATTAAAATTATTATTTCATGAAAATTTTCACAACAATACGTATTTTTCCTGTATTTTGAAAATGCATTTTTTTCTCTAAAGAATCCAAAAATACATTGTTATTGGAATATGGGTATCAAATGATCAGGTTTTTTTCATACATTTCGGATATAATAACAAATTTTTTAGAAAATACTCCAAATTTTCACAACACTACGTTTTTTTGAAAAAAATACTCAAAATTACAATTTTTACAATATGGGTATCAAACGATCGGGATTTTTTCATACATTTCGAATGTAATAACAACATTTTTAGAAAATACTCAAAACTTTCACAAAACTATGTATTTTCGAAAAAAATACGGGTATTAAACGATCGAGATTTTTTCATACATTTCGAATGTAATAACAACATTTTTAGAAAATACTCTAATTTTTCACAAAACTACGTATTTTCGAATAAAATACTCAAAATTTCCACTCAGTCGCCAGCCAGCGACAAGTTAAGACGTGTTTTGCTCGTGTTGTCATCTCGCGTGCTTGGAAGTTTTTGACAGATGGAGGTGGAGGAATCCTCCGAGGAGGAAGATTTTCGTCCCGTCCGCGGGAATCGGAAGCGGAAGAAGTCCAGCGAGGTCACTGGAATCGGCATCGAAGGAGAAAAAGTTGAGAAGACCCTGCTCAACAACAACAAGTTCAGCCCGCTAGCGGATAACAAAAACAACAACAATGCCAGCCCAGCAGGAGGGGACGCCCCGGTGGTTCCACCACCCGGCCAGTCGGCCGGTAAACAAAAGCAACCACCGTTGGTGGTGAAGAACACCACGGATTTTTACAAGCTCGTGGCGATAGTGGAAAGTTGTAAATTAGGTTTTAAACCGATTTACAAACTAACCCGATTTGGAACCAAGGTGACCTGCTTCTCTGTCAAAGATTTTGACAAGTTGCAAGAGCTACTCAAGAAGAAGAAAGTGGAATTCTACACCCACGATCGGCGGAGCGAACGAAATCATCGGGTGGTTCTTCGTGGTTTTCCTGATGAACTGAAACCGGACGAGGTCAAGTACCTGCTGAAGAGGGATCTCAAGCTGGACGCGCTGGAGGTGCATGCCATCAAGCGGAAGGAAAAGTCCACCGTGGACGAAATTCCGTACATTGTGGTCTTCCCAAGGGATATACCAATCTGAAGAAGCTCTCTGCAATGAAAGTTGTGGCAAGCACTATCATCCGGTGGGAGGCCTACCGGAACAAGCGGCCGAACGTGACCCAGTGCAGGAACTGCTTGCAGCTGGGTCATGGAACCAGGAACTGTCACCTGAACGGCAGGTGCAACAACTGTGGGGGTCCCCACAAGACGGACGAGTGCAAAGTCCAAGAAGCCGAGCCGAAGCGGTGTGCCAACTGCTCTGGAGCCCACGAAGCCACGGACCGCAGCTGCCCTAAGCGTGCGGACTTCATCCGGAGGCGCCAGCAGGCGTTGAAACCGAAATCGCCGGCAAGGAAGGCGGAGAAGCAGAGTCCAGCAGTTCCGGCGTTTACGCCGGCGGAGTTCCCTCCGGTGCCGGGCGCAGTTCCAGACGGAAAATCCAAGGATCGCCCTCGTCCCGCAGGAAGCAGCCAAGGTGGCCCCCGAGACGGTGGAGCCACGGAGAAGGAAGCCGGGGAGGTACTCTACAGTTCGGCTAAGCTGTGGGGGATTTTCTCCGAGTACATCGGCAAGTTCAAGACCTGCAAGACCCGCTTGGACCAAGTAACCCTCGTCAGTTACATGATCTCCAAGTATGGAATTTAAGGAGTTTTTTTTTTGTTATTATATATTGTTTTACTGATCATCGGTCCCAACCTGGTCACAGCACCTAAAAGGACCTAATAAAAATAAGTTAAGAAAAAAAAATACTCAAAATTTCCGTTTTTACAATGTGGTATCAAACGATCGGGATTTTTTCTTACATTTCAAATGTAATAACAATATTTTTTGAAAATACTCAAAATTTTCACAAAACTACGTATTTTTGTAAAACTTTTCAAAATTTTATTTTTTTCAATATGGGTATCAAATAATCAAATCGATTTTTTTCAAAAATACGTAGTTTTGTGAAAAATTTGATTAGTTTAATTATTTTATTTTTTTTTTCGAAATTTAAGAAAAAATCCCGATCGTTTCATACCCACATTGTAAAAACGGAAATTTTTAGTATTTTTTTCCGAAAATGCGTAGTTTTGTGCAAATTTTGAGTTTTTTTTTTTTTTAAATATTGTTATTACATTCGAAATCCTTGGGCATGAGTAAGGACCTCGACGCCGTTAGCAATGTTGGCTTTAAAATAAAATTTCGTGATAATATCACTTCCCCCCAGCCAACATTTTTGCCATGCGAAGCGGGCCTCGACGCTGTGTCTAGGTTTAATTCCTAGCTAGGAGCCATCAGTGTCTTAAGAGGTGGTCCCAAGGCCGAGTAGGAGTTCATGAAGCAAATTAGTCGTCTCCCACCCCTTTTAAATTGAAAAATGAACTCTGAAACAAGCGCTTACTCACAACAGAAACAGAGGCCTCTTCTAGGCATTGTAGGATAGAATAGATTTTGAAATTTATTTAAAAAAAATATTATTACGTAGCATTTTGATATGTCAAAATTTACATAGAGTCTCGGTCAATCAATAGTGCGATGATATCGGACAAAATTCGTTAATCTGTTGAACTAACGGTTTTCGGATTATGGTTGTATCGACCATTGTTGCGAATCGAGGGTCTACTGGAGCCTTGACGATCAAATGGAGCCTAACATTTCAAAAGGGCGCATGGGTTTTGTGAACAGGAGTGTGTCTCCTTCACTCAAATGACAGTTTACATAAGGTATAATAGAGATGCACTCTTGTTTGCAAAGCTCTATGCCCTAATGAAATGAAAGGCATGAAATAGTCGTCTTAATTACTAGTGTTCAACTTATGAACTGTTCATTTATGTTTATTGGTTTTTGGAAGCGGCAAGACTGGTTTAAAAACAAGATCCTTTACCTTATTTGGCGTTATAATAAAACATTCGGGGATTTGAGATTAAATTTACTTTCAGACAGTTTAGTTTAGGTTGTTGATTAAAGTTAGTTAGTTTTCCTTAGATGAATAATTGGACTTAAATGATTAGTTGATTTGAACGAAGTGTAACATTTCATTGGCAGATCTGTTTCTAGTTGTAATGTGCGACAAGACTATTGACGGACGTGACAGATCGGCAGTTAGTTTTCATCTTTTTTTCTCTAGTATTTTTTATTTCCTTTAAATTTGGAATACATCATAGGTTTCTTTTGTATAGATCTCCGATTAGTTACATTTTCTTATTTAATTAACTAATAATTTAATTTATTCCGGGCCTCCTTACTTTGAATCACAATTTCAGATTTTCTTTATTCAGTGTTAAACTTAGATTACCGTAACTGCTCAAATCATCCAAGTTCTTACTACTCACATCAACACTAATTTTCTTTCACCTCCCCCCTCCCGATCCCCTATATCTTCCGGTGGTGTTCATTTGGTATGCAATACTAGTTCGGCCACTACCCTTTTTTCCACAAGAAACCGGACTTGGACTGACTTGAGGCCGCGTCCCCCACCTTGCTCCGTAAAACGAAAACGAAAACGAATATTGTTATTACATTCGAAATATATGAAAAAATCCCGATCGTTCGACACCCACATCGTAAAAACGGAAATGTTGTGTATTTTTTTAGAAAATACGTAGTTTTGTGAACATTTGGAGTATTTTCGAAAAATGTTGTTATTATATTCGAAATGTATGAAAAAATCCCGATCGTTTGATACCAACATTGTAAAAACAGAAATTTTGAGTATTTTTTCGGAAATACGTAGTTTTGTGAAAATTTGGAGTATTTTCAAAAACTATTTTTGTTACATTCGAAATGTATGAAAAAATCCCGATCGTTCGATACCCACATTGTAAAAACGGAAATTTTGAACATTTTATTCGAAAATACGTAGTTTTGTGAAAATTTAGAGTATTTTCTAAAAATGTTGTTATTACATTCGAAATGTATGAAAAAATCCCGATCGTTTGATACCCATATTGTAAAAATTGAAATTTTGAGTATTTTATTCAAAAATACGTAGTTTTGTGAAAATTTTGAGTATTTTCTAAAAATGTTGTTATTACATTCGAAATGTATGAAAAATCCCGATCGTTTGATACCCATATTGTAAAAATTGAAATTTAGAGTTTTTTTTTCAAAAGACGTAGTTTTGTGAAAATTTTGAGTATTTTCTAAAAATTATGGTATTACATCCAAAATGTATGAAAAAATCTGATCATTTGATACCCATATTGCAATAACAATATATTTTGGTTTCTTAAGAGAAAAAATGCATTTTCGAAATACAGGAAAAATACGTATTTTTGTAAAAATTTTCATGAAATAATAATTTTAATGGATAGCTGACATCATCCCAATTTCAAAACACTATAATTTTTTGATGTTTGCATGATTTTTCGTACGATTAAAGCCAATGTCTCTCATATAGCCAAAATCCCATAAGCTCTGTGCCTCGGTTATGCACGCCTCGGTTTTGCATCCCCATATGCGGTGCTAAACCGAGGCATGACTGTAGATTCAAAATTCATAACCCAGTCATAGATTGAAATTTCTGGAAATTTCTAAAAGTTGGCATTTGAAAAAACTATCAGAAAATAAAAAAAAATAAAAAAATGCGTTTTTTACAATTCAAGTTTAAGTGACAAACATTTAAATAAAAAATCACCATTTTTTTACCATATATTATTTTTTTTTCAGTGTAGTCCTTATCCATACCTACAACTTTGGCAAAGACACCAATCGTTCAAAAAATTCCTTCAAAAGATATAGATTTTTAAATTTTCATAAATCATTTTTGTATGGACAGCTGCCAAATTTGTATGAAAAATTATATGGACAAACAAATGATGCAAAATGGCTTCTTTGGGAATACCAAAGGCAACTAAAAAGTTTCAGCCGGATTAAAAAATACAAAAATTAAAGTTAAAAAATAAGACCGATTTCGTAGAGAATTGCTATAATGTACCGTAAACCAGGGTGACTTTGATAGGATTTTAATTTGTTTTTGGAATATTTTCCAATAGGTAAGGTATTTCTCAAGATTATTATTTTTAAAACATGTACTGGGGTAGGCCATACAAAGTTCATGCACTGTTTTGGAAAAAAGTTTTTTCAATAGTGTTTTTTGATTGAAAAAAAAAACTGATACTGGCATCACTGTCACCAGCTGCATTGCCACGATGGATTCTGCAACTGGGATTCTGCTGAAATCGAGATCGAATCAGACTGCCATTGCACATTTTGCAAGAGGTGACATTTGAAAAGTGGGTTCCCATCCTCCTGGATTGGAACAGCATAAGTAGATCTGGAATGAAGTCAGATAATAAAGCCATGTGGAAAACGGTTGACCGCGATTCTAGATGTTTAAAGAATTGGAAAAGTTTATTTAAAATAAAAAAAAAATATTTGTAAATACGTCAACTCCACTGAATTGATTTCGTAGAAACAAATTAATTTTCAAAGCAAGCACGAAACATTCCCCCGGCACTATTGGTGATGGCACCTTAATGCAATGCACTACAAAGTGCAAACGGGGATTTTAATGGATTAGTATAATTAGTTCCGGTGTCGGTGACTGTGACGATGACTTGCATCAGGTACCACCAGGGAGGTGTGCTTCTGAACGTGATGCTATGCAAATATATGCACAAACTTTCGCGAATTGTGGCTTCCAACAACTTCCACTCATACATGCGCTGGTGACACAAACTAGTGGCGTGGAATTAGAGTGAAACTTTGCAGCTCCTCTCAATTTGTAATCAAACCCGATCAGAAGCGTGAATTTAGTGGGAACCCCACTCAAATCATGGGATCGATTCTGAGAACTCTGATACGTGTGAATCAAACAAATTAATGAAACTTTACGGTGAGCAAATCCAATCTAGAGGGAGTAAAACTAGTAATCACTCTTAAAATATAGGAATTTAAAGTTTTGGAAAAAAAAACAAAAAGAAGTTTTCTCATTGATTGCAACAAAAAATACCTTAAATCACGATTCAAGCTAAATTTAATGATCTGTCCATACAACTCCACGATGCCAAACATTTCCACCAGGCCCCTGATTTGTACCCGCGGTCACGAAATGGATTGAATGCCGACTACGTGGGAAATCCCGAAGCCGGGGCAGATTCCATAAAACGGTAACTCCCTGCGCGATTCCTAGTTCTGCCACACCCCCCTCCAAAAAACAATGTCGAGACCGGCAGGACCGATTCAATGTGCTGCTGAAAACAGCAGCTTCCGCGGGTAATTTCAACTTTTTGGATTTGGAACGTGTGGCCTTGATGTCTCCGCCCTTCCCCTCCTGTGAGCTATTTTGGATACATCCAGCCCCATTGGTACACGTGGCTATTGTCCAAAATTCCACTTCCCGGAATGGTCCAGGCACGCTCACTCTGGGCTAATGGATGGTCGTTGTTCTAGGCAAGTTCAGCGTTGAAACATTCATTCCACGGCGGATTTGTGCACACCATGACCTGGGTGTCCAGGGATAGCGTTCGGGGTTTGAGTTGTAATCGGCCTCGTCCCGGGAAGGTTTAGGCTAGGGTTTAGCACTAGTTTGTAAAAAGTGTTTGGAAACTTAGTTATAGAAGATAGAAGTAGTGAAAGTTTCATGAAGGTAGTTTTTCATTCAATTTCCATGCATTAATATATTTTCGAAGCAAAATTTATGACAATTCAAATTCAAAAAAAAAAATAATAAGAGTTATCCTTGAATCAAGTAATTTTGAAATCTATCTTTCTAGGTTCAGAATTATGCAACTACAATTTTCAACATAAAATTTTCCGCGATCTTGTGTAGCTACTGAATTATTTTTTGTTCCACCAGGAATTTCAGCCCTCACGGACAAGGACCACTCTGCAATGTGAGGTCCACGGGCCCGTTGCTCACGGTGGGATGAAGTTGTTGTGTAGCGGTGCCAGTGACCATCAATCATCTGCCCAAAACAGATCCACTCTGGCCGGGCTCGGCATGTGCAGTGCAGTGTTGCAAATTGGGAAACTTTGAGAGCATCTGCACAAAAGTATTCGTATTTGTCCAGTGTGTGTGTGTGTGTGTGCGTGTGTGTTTACTTTGGAGAGTGCATTACAAACAGCACGTTGCAATGCACTTGCGGGTTGGGTTGGGCTGGTTTTACGCAATCGAGGCAGTTGCGGAACGATCATGTTGGTGAAATTTCTGGCGAGATGTATCTGTCAGTGGTGCTGGGCAAATTAGGGCACACCAATGTTAAAGGCTTGGTTAGTAACGTAGTACAATTGAAACTGTATCTTTGAGAACAGTTAGCCATGGTAAATTCTTTTGAAAATGATTTTTTTGCTTCCAGATCTTGATGAATAAACATTAACAGGAATGATAACAAATTTTAAAAATATAATTATGTAATGAATTTAATTTTCACAAAAAAAAATGTGACTGAATCCAGCAATTCCCCACGAAAACAGCAATGCCGAAAAAATAAGTGCTTGAAATTGGGCTGGAGGTTCTCTGGCCAAAATAATGAGGCCCATATTTTTTGTAATTTTTCAAATTTAATGTACCCTCCCCTCCCCTTCAAGATTTTCCAAAATCAAGAGACAATTTTTTTTATCAAAAAACATCATAATTTCAATGGGACACAAAGTTTGATTATCTGAAAACAATTGGAAATGCATTTTCCTGCAATTATAATCATATTAAGCTTGTTTAGGCTAGTTAAGAAATATTTTGATTTTTTTGTGAATTCCCGATGTACAGTACAACAAAAGGTTTTTTTTTCTTTCGCGAAATAAAAATTTCGTCAATACTTAGATATTTAGAAGAGAAATTATTGCAAATAATTGGATTGACGAAAAATTTATTTTGAAACACTTGTTTCATTTGAATGTTGAAAGCATTGTTTGTAATTTAAATTTTGATTAAATTTTTAACTTTATTGCATATTTTGGAGAATTAGGCTGGTACAAATATTTTCAAAAGTTTTCAAAAGTTTTTGAAGGGGGGGGGGGGGCTTCAAAATTGGCCCGTAAAATCAGGGAGCAAAAAAAATATTTTTACAATAAACTTCAAAATTTCAATGAAAATTCAAGTGCAACCAACTGAAATCAAATTAAAATACATTCTCCTGCGTTTAAAATCATTTTTAGCATGTTTGGGTTTATTAAAAAATCTTAATTTTTTTTGAACATTTTCGATGCAAAATCTTTTTTTTCGATACAATTTTTGTTTTTGTCAGATCTTAGATTTTTTGAAAACTAATGATTGCAAAACAACTGAACTAGTGTAAACACTTTTTTCATTTAAATGTGAAGACTAGGGACAAAAACTTTTTTAAATATTTGCATCGGCCTTAAATATTTTCAAAGAAATGGTAATTTGAGTTTTTTTCGTATTTTCAAAAAAAAAAAAACGTGATGAAATGAAAATGCATACAAAATTTGGCTTCGTTTAATATCCATATTGCAAATATTGAAAATTTCAGTATTTTCGAAAAAATATTATGTGAATGTGTATTATGTGAAATTTTTCGAATTTTCCCAAAAACAACGGGCTTACCGTTGCAAATATTTTTCAAAATTTATGTCACCCCCTTTTCAAAATCGGCTTTAATAATTAGGGGGCAAAACATTTTTTGTTCGAAAAACTTCAAAATTTTAAATAAAATTAAAGTTTAATCATCTGAAAACTAATTAAAATGCATTTTCCTGCGTTTATTGACCATGTTTGAACACCTTTGAAAATATTTTAAATTTTCATGAAATACAAACATAGTCCCTCAAAAAGTTTTTTTCGCAAAAAAATCCGTCAATATTTTGAAAACTAATAATTTGAAAACCACTAGACTCGTGATAAATGCATTTAAAAACACTTATTCCACCTAAGTGTCCAAAGACTTGATTTTTTAGTCTCGAAAATATTTTTACCGGAAAGCTCGTCCAATTTCCCATAAGTTTGTCTTTGACAGATTTTTTCGTTGTTTTTTTTTTCGAGACTGAAAAATCAAGTCTGTCATATAGAAATTGCAAAAAACCATTAAAAAATAGTAGTTTATGCAACAAGTTGCAAAAAGAAGATTTTTTCAGCACGAGTCGTACATTTATCCAACGAGGTTCATCGAGTTGGATAAATACGAAGAGTGCTGAAAAAATCAAGTTTTGCAACGAGTTCCATACAACAATTTTTGCAATTCCGAAAAACACCCATTGAGTGAAATTTTATGTCAAATTTTCATGTATTTTGTCAATAAATTACTTGAATTAAAAAAATGTTGAAAAGTGTTACTTTTCGAAACAAGTGCTGAAAAGTTAAACTTTTCAGCACCCATTTCAGTGCTGAAAAGTAGAACTTTTCAGCATTTAATTTGAAAAGTGTTGCAATTCGATTCTGTTATTTTTGGTACAGAAAAGTAGGCTATTTCATTGTTCAAGAATGACAGGAAAAGTATGTAGTTTCACGACGGAATTGCAAAAACATATTTTTTCAACATTTTTATTTTTAAAACCGCTGTATCTTCACAAGGATTGGACATAGGAGAATGGTCAAAATGGAGACTTTTATGTAAAATTGTCTGGGAAATCGATTCCCACTATCGGTTTTTGAAAATTTTGACGTTTACACCACTTTAAAAAAAAAAACAGTTTTAGTCAGCGATGGAATAATCATCATCAAAAGAAAATCTTTGGATGTTCATCAATAGAAAAAATCCGAAGGGAGCATGCTCTCCTCTCTCGCGCACGAAAGATCGGTAAAAAGAATCGTAAAAAAAATCATCATCTTGATTATTCGGCGGAACATCTTTTTCACTACTACACTTGCAAGTGTAACGTCACACGTCGAAAAATGACCTGTCACTTTTTGTAGATGGGCAATGTGTAAACAAAGTGAAATAAATAATTTTAAGTGATACTGACAAGGAAATTCACAAAAAATCATCAGTAGATTGATTTTCTTGGAGAATTTCGGGAGCGATTTTCTTTTGCCTGATTTGCCTCCTCTCTCTTTCGTGGGCGAAGAAAGTTCGCAAGCGAAATTGATTTTTTCGTGATTATTCCATCCCTGGTTTTAGTAAATGATTTTTGTATTTTTTTAGGAGAGACATACCATCTTGCATTTTTCGTGAGTCTTTTTGTTACATTTTAGGCTTTTTCCTCAAAAAATTTGAACGAAAAAAAAATCGTGACATCACCTACAAATTTAACTTTTAAACTTTAAAATTGAATAATCTCATGGAAGTGGCGTGTATTTTTCTATCAGTGTATTTTTTTTCAGAAAGCCCGTCCAATTTCCTACAAGTTTGTATTTGACCACATTTTGATACGATTCAACGGCTTCGAGTTACAGTTATTTTCAAATTACAAAATACAAAAATATTTAAATTACTTACGCCCTTCTCAAATGTAATTTTCGAGTACAATTGGCTCGATATATGGCTTATATAGGCTTATATATGGCTTATATAGGCCTAGGGTAACATGCCTAAAAAGTTTCATTGAAATCAGAGAGGGTCGGGTACAATGGTACCAGAAAAATTTCTGATTTAAGCTGGAATTGCTCTATTGTAAATTTTGACAATTTGAGTGTTTTTGTATTTTCGAAAAATACGGTGTGTTGTGAAAATTCTAGGACTTTCAAAAAAATGTCTTTTATTATGTGAAAAAGCAGACAAAATTTCGCTTCGTTTGAAACTCATATTGCAAATTATAAAAAATTGAGTTCTTTCAAAAAAATACGGAATTTTTTGATCAATTTTTAGCATTTATACTTTAATATTTATTACTTTTACAAAAAAATAAAATCTTACCAAAAGCATTTCAAATTTAACAGGTTATGGAAGAAAAAAAATGAATTTATATAGATTTTTTAATTGAGTTATCGTTTGCCCTCGACGATAAGATTATCGCCAATAGAATGATCGAAAAAATGATTTTTTTTGTATGGTCAATTGTTCAAGGAGGGGGTGAGGGGTAACATATACCCAAAAAAGTGTCCACGTGGTTTATGGATGGTCCCCCAAGTAACATTTTTTTCCAGGAGTTCTACAAGAGCTCTTCAAGATAGCTACAGCATAGCAGTTTGGACCGCGGTAGGATAAAATTCTCTTCAAAACTTCTTCAGGAGTTTGGAAGAGTACTTGAAGAGAGTTTTATCCTACCGCGGTCCAAACTGCTATGCTGTAGCTATCTTGAAGAGCTCTTGTAGAACTCCTGGAAAAAATGTTACTTGGGCCTTTAAGTATTTATTGGAAGTTTTTTGAGCTTTATAAAAAAATATTTAAAAAATCTAAAAACGGGATTTTTTTTGTTATAAAGTGACTAAATCTTGAAAACGGTGCACTTTGTTAGAAAATCTGTACGGTACTTTTCGATTGAAAATTTGATTTTACAAAAAAAATGAAATCAAAAAATTCTGTAAACATCGTAAAGCATCTTAAATTAAAAAAAAATATAAATGGTCTTTGCTGTGCTTTGATTTTAAAAACAACCAATGCATTGCAAAGTTTTAATAAGTTTCCTGTTTACAAATAAATCTTAAAACTTAAACACAAATATTTAAAATTTGAAAGCTTTAAGTCGCAAAAATACTAAACAAATGGAAACAAAGTTAATGACTTTCAGGCAATGTTTAATAATATTAGATATGAATTCGGTATTTTGTGTAATAAATATATTTCAAATTGAATTATTAAATTATTTATCTAAGTTTAAGTTACTACCGCCAACTTGAGCAAATTGGGACTTCATTCTGAATCGGGGACCTAACAGCATATTATTTGGAAAAAATGTTTGCTAATTTGCTTGTTATGTGTTTGGTTTTAACCGAAGTAAAAATCATCACAACATTGTGCAAACATATGGTTACAAGCACTGACCCAATCCGTTATTTTTGTTCTGATTCGCCCCAGATGTCGGTACTTATGGACAAATTTTTAACAAAAAAAAAAATGTATTCCAATATGAAAGAACATTGATTCATGTCAATTAATTACAAAATCTTTTTAAGTGTATGATCTGTAAACTAAAATTTCAGCAATTTTCCCTCTTTAGTCACATAAAAAAAATCATTTTTCAACATTCCAAGTCGACGTCGTGGTGCTATCTTGTCGCACCCGCCATTTCGACGTTCCGAGAAAAACGCGTTTTAATGTTTGACCTTGAATAAACAAAAACGAAAACACGCATTGTAAACATTAACAAACACGTTTTGTTTGAAGTCCCGAGTTATAATTACACATGTTTACAATAGTTTAACATGTACGTGCGCAAACGCGTTCCGACCTGAAATCTCTTCGGCCAGTTATCGCACTTATATCAATTTTCAGGGAGTGACAAGATAGAACAACAAGATTGAAACAACTTTTATAAGAAAAGTGACAAAATGCCCGAAGTTTTTTTTTCAGATTTCGTTAAATATCTCTCGATTGAAATTGAATTTTGGTTATCTGTGGAGGTCAAAAGGTATTGTTAGCTGCACAAAATGGCGTTCCTAACACAATTTGGCCCAAAATGCACGTACGACAAGTAATCATGACGGCGACGAAGTGTTGCGCCACCACGCGTCACACGTCCACCGACAGCTGCGAAATTGGCAAATCAACTTCAAGCTCCACAGATGTCCTGTTTTGTTTCCATTCCCTACGACTTCCAAGGAGCAAGAGTTACACAAACATGGTGGAGAGATTCGCTATCAGCTGCCTCTGTTTGGCTTTGGTTTGGTCCTGGCCGGAGGATATTGTCTTTTCTGCACGATTTTCACCAGCATCAACATCACAAGGATTTACACCAAAAGCCTTTCCAAGGAAGTTCACAATGCCGCGGGCTGTTGGGCGTTTGAGGTTGTCTTTTCGGCTCGGATTTACAGAATTTCGCTGCTTGAAGAGGGGGGGGGCTTATGCAACACATGGGCCGTACGATTCAAGCCTACAAATTGAAAGTGCTCGAGTCACGATTTTTCATTAAAGCTGACAGTTGATTGATGGGTATTAAGGAGATCACTCACGGAGTGACTGCTGGATTGTGGCAATTTGAAATGTTTAAAAAAGTGATCTTTGACAGCTTGAAAGATTTTTTGAAAAAAAATCTTTGAATAAATAAAAAGAATTGATTTTCTTTTTTTCGAATGGTCACACTTCCAAACTCCACCAACTATCCATAACCGATCGTTCACAAGCCGTTTCCCGTTCCGGTTTAAATTATGCACTCCGATTATTTACCTTTTCATTTTGCACAGCGTGTTTTATTACGCACCTCGCACCTGAGTGAACATTTCCCCAAAATAGCTCTTCCACCTCCAACGCCCACGTAAAAGCTTCAAAGAAGCAGCTTTCAAGAATATTTACTCGTACTTTTTCCGGCAAACAACCTTCAAACGACGTCGTCGCCATCATGATCGAGGGGGCTAAATTTACTTTTCCCGGAGAAAATTTGTTACCTTAATACCACCCCGCACCAACTGTTCGAATTTCAGACCAACTTTCTTTACCCTACACCTCTGCGTGGAAAGTTCGCGATACTGGTTGGTGTTGTACCGTAAAAGTTTTCATTTTTCTGTTTGCTTTCCTGGTTTTTCTTCGCCTCCCATCTCCCGTTTTAGAAACGTAAACTACGAATTCCATCACAAAACCAACAAACTTCCACCGCCAAACCGAGACCCACCTACCTTCGCTTTCAAAAACACCCACAAATCACCCCCAGAAAAAAAAGTTCAAACGGAGGTGTTGATCCACCTAGTTGGTTGAGAGCTTTTCACTTTTTCTATTCTTATGAAAAAAAAAACCTTTTTTGCTTTTAAATAAAAAAAAAATAAAATTAATTTTCACCTGAAAAAAAAAGTCTGCCCTTTTTATGTCAGGACACGGCAAAAGTAAACAAACTAACGTCACATCCGACGCCCTGTCTTGGCGCCAATTTTCCAAACCCCCCTCTTCACCAAACTCAATTTCCTTTTGCTCCAATTTTGTGCGCCATTCTGGGACAAACACGTGCAGCAGTAATTTTATTTTCTGATGGATGCCACCTTCACCATTTTCCCCGTCGTCTTGAATTGTTTGCGTTTTATTTTTAGGCTACCTTTGGCACCTTCTTTTGTAAATTTTTGTGGAGGCTTTGTTTTGGGCGCTGAGGTATGGGAATAATTTTGTTTTGATTCGGTTTCGGATTTGGGTTCTATTTTTGGAGGAATTTCTTCCTGACGAAATGTTGCAACTTTTTGTGAAATTTTTTAACCTTGTTTCAAATTGAATATCTGTGATTTTCAACAAGAGATGTGGCCAAGTAGATAAAAAGTTAAATAAATTGTAATAATTTTAGCTGAATTTTCTCATCAAAAATATTTTAATCTGGAGCCACAACAGGTCGACAGATCGTCGTTTGAGTGATATCTTGTGACAATGACCATTTTCCTTGAAAATGAGTTAATGATAATGTTTTGTTAATTCCAAAAAACCCTAAAAGATGTTTATAACCGAATTTTGAAATTCGTTGTCGTTTTCCTGATATTGCAATAAAATACTTGTAACATAGACCACGTCATACAAATTGTTGTAAAATGCGAATTCATTTTTCTAATTTTCCCTTAATTTGCGTTTTAATACTTACATTTGTACAAGGCAATGCGATAGATTACAACTGAAGAAGCAAAATGTTTCATTTTTATTTCGTAAAAAGAAGACTTTGTAAAGTGAAACATGGATCTCTCTTTTTATATTATTTTTCATATCAAAATCAAAACCGAGAATCATTTTTTGATTGCTTTGGTCATTAGGCAGTTATATTACCATCTTTTTGCTATTGATTGCTAATAAAATATATGCATATTTTTTTTCGAAAAATAGCGATTCTTAAATTCTTATTGAGTTTTAACAGTGAAACAACTATTTCATTCCCTATGTTACTCAATTCCAATTTATGTACCGTAGACCGGTGTGACTTTGATAGGCGGGATGACATAGATAGGTTTGAGATTTTTCGGCAAAACAAAGAGTTTAAATACAGTATGTAAAAAAAGTATTTACACCCCTTGGGCACTATGCACATTTTGTGATGAAACATGTATACAATTTAATGTTGACATAAACGTAGTACTACGTTTTGTTCAGAATCTCATGCCGAAAATTTTGCTGCAAAAAGCTCATGAAAATATGTTTTCTATAAAAAGTTATATAACAAATACTATTACAAAAATAAAAATGGTGCAAAAAAAGTTTGTACACCTTTCGAAAAATTAACATAAATAAAGTTATTTGTTGACAAATCACCATAAATCCTGTCTCCCAACTCCAAATAGGCATCCTTGACTGATTAAAAAAATAATTTGGATTGATTATAAAGTTTACTAATTACTTAGTATAAAAGTTTATATAACTCTGGAAATTCTATATAAAACTTATCTAAACTTTATTTTGCAAACTTTCAATTTAACTAAATGTCAATATATTACCATAGAATTGCTAAATAAACATTTTGGAGTGGGTATAACACCATTTTGGGGGTCTTTGTATCGCTAGAATAGATTTTTCGTTGGAATTTCGTACCAACCCGGAATTACGTCGTCGAAAAATCCGCCGGCATCTGAACCGGTCCACAATTCACAAGTTAACCTATGTGGCATCGGAAAGGGCATAAAATTTCCGATCTTTTGATACCCATACATCTAGGTTTTCTATAAAACCCACGGAGTTGGGAGACTGAATTTATGGTGATTTGTCAACAAATAACTTTATTTATGTTAATTTTTCGAAAGGTGTACAAACTTTTTTTGCACCTTTTTTATTTTTGTAATAGTATTTGTTATATAACTTTTTATAGAAAACATATTTTCATGAGCTTTTTGCAGCAAAATGTTCGGCATGAGTTTCTGAACAAAACGTAGTACTAGGTTTATGTCAACATTAAATTGTTTACATGTTTCATCACAAAATGTGCATAGTGCCCAAGGGGTGTAAATACTTTTTTTACATACTGTAAATATTTAGGGAATGGTGTGGAATCGTACTGATTGCGTTAGAGAAACATTCTATGTACTACGAAAAGAAGTTTTCATAAAAATTTGAAAAGTAAAAAAGTCAGCTAATTACAATTCAAAAATTTTATTGAAAAGCTTCTTCTTGAGCAGACGGAAATAACTTGGGACAATTTTTTTTGATATTTGGAATTACTAGACCAATACATTTTTTTGTTATTCATAACAAAATTTGTTTTTCGTCGTTATGATTTTGTTATTGTTAAACAGACTAATAATTATTTTTTGTAATTCTTCAAAAAATTTTTTGTTATTTTCACAATTTATCCGATCATCCCAATTTAAGTTGGAGGTATTCTTCCATAACAAAAAAAAATATTCCAAAGTTGTTTTGGCTTTAAACCAATATAAACTTATAAACTTAGTGAAGGAGGAATTCTCTACGAAATCGGTCTTTTTTCTTCAATTTTAATTTTTGTATTTTTTAATCCGACTGAAACTTGTTTGGTGCCTTCGGTATGCCCAAAGAAGCCATTTTGCATCATGAGTTTGCCCATATAATTTTCCATACAAATTTGGCAGCTGTCCATACAAAAATGATATGTAAAAATTCAAAAATCTGTATCTTTTGAAGCAATTTTTTGATCGATTTGGTGTCTTCGGCAAAGTTCTAGGTATGGATACGGACTACACTGGAAAAAAATGATACAGGGTAAAAAAAATTTTGTGATTTTTTAATTAACTTTTTATCACTAAAACTTGATTTGCAATAAAACACTATTTTTGATTTTGTTCATTTTTTGATATATTTTAGAGGACATCAAATGCCAACTTTTCAGAAATTTCCAGGTTGTGCAAAAAATCTTTAAAAGAGTTATGAATTTTTGAATTAGTACTGATTTTTTTTCAAAAAATCGAAATATTGGTCGCAAAATTTTTTTTGTCTATTATTAAAAACGGTTTCAAATGAAAATAAGGTTTTTTTTTGTTATTATTAGATTTATATTAGATCCGAATAAGCACCATATTGAACTCCACAGTCCAAAACACGTATTTTGAATTCTCTTAAATAATGTTTTTCAACCTTTGTCGACCCATTTCTTTCTTAGCTAATTAGCAAGGACTTCATTTCACCCTCTCAATTTTGAGCTTTTCTACTTCGAATTTTTTAAGTAATGATAATAAGACTTCAATGTGCATTTATAAACAAAATATAAATGATTTTCGTCTTAAAAACAATTGATATAAAATTATACAAAACAATCAAATTTCATAAGAATCAGACAAATTTTTTGAGACGCTTCAGCAACCCAAGAAACAATGCCCTTAAAATATATCTTAAATCTCATTTGAGCATGAGGAGGAGCATGAGCATGGTTGACTGCTAATGAGACTGCCAAATTGACAGATCAGTTGAAGTTAAATAATGAATCAAAAATGATCAGTGGGAGCCAACCATCCGTTCTCTGTTTAACCTCTGAAGATTCCTACTTTATTAGTCAATACCGGCGCCCTCCCAAGAAGCCTGCAGTTCAACGAAAGGGAGGAATGTTAATCCGATTATTGAAGTTGCAGACTCATCAAGCACCGTAAAAAAATAAAACCTTATTCAAAAAATATAAACACAATTTACCCGACGCCGTGCCTTCCGATCAACGTTCATATATAAAGGGCTTTGAAAATCACAAAAAAGTTAGTTACGATTACACAAGCACAAAAGACAAAAAATAACTCAACGAAAATGTAGCTCAAGACGCAAATAATTCAGTAAGGCAAGCGCGAAGCCTCATCGCAGCATACAATTTACGACAAAATGTGAAAGAAAAGGCACACAATAAAAAATTTCGTTACGAATATTTTTTACGACAACGCGCTCCCTTTGCCAATAATTCATTTTCATTCGAATACCACAATCACTCACCCCATACGTAAAGCGACATAAAAGCACATAAAATTTACCTGAATAATCATGACAACGCGTCCCCACTTCCAGCGCACCACTTATGCTATTATTCGATTACCACAATCACTCAAAATATATCGTAAATCTCATTTGATTAAAAATACTCATTTCCGGATTCAAACGTAAGCTTCAAGGTTGTAAAAAAATCAATATATCAATCAAATACAACTGCTCTTCTCACTTTATTGAAACTCTCTGCGCCGAACATAGCCGAACACGTTTTCGTGTTTACACACTCGCGATTGACATTTTCCTTTTCTCTCTCATGCTTGCATCCACGATCATCCTACCGCAACAGCGTTTAACCACAAAAGCCGCCACAAAACCAACTTCGCAAACGCAGTTTAACGCGACTCCTAATCGGCTCCTTTTCAGAGAGATTGAGAGATTCTGCGATGAGAGCGCATAGTCGAGTTAAAGGGAGGAGTGATAGAGAGAGAATGACATCGCTGGGAATCACGAGACACAAGAAGAGATCTCACAGGATAAAGTGACAGCCGCTCAGACATGCATCGGCACTATGAGCTCTTTTTAACGGCACTCAGCTTGTTCTAGATGGCATTTTCGTTTAAAGCAATGTTATGCTTGTTGCTAGGTAAAAATCTCTTGGTTTTTGCTTGAATAATGTGTAGAAAACATTGGTTCATTGGAAAACCCGATTTTAGCTATATTTTCATGTAAATGTTCTCTTAAGCTCTCAAGAAGAACTTCTTAAAAGCTCTTTGAGTGCAATTAAGAGTTCTTAACCTATATCTCGGTTGGGTTTCAAAATAATCTCTCAGGGTCTTCGGGAGCCTAAAAGACAAGCGTAATTAGCGTATTCTAATCACTGGCACAACATGCTGGGTATCTTCTACGTGAAATGCCAAACAAGTTCTTCTAAAAGAGGAGTTAGAGCGGATGCATGTCTGCAGCCGCTATACTCTCGGATGTTTTTGGTGCAGAGATAATCAATTGATAGCTTTTCTATCACTCATTTGCAACACTGATAAGCTTCATAATAAAAATTTAAAATATCATCACTGCTGAATAGTTAAATTTTCGTTAAAAACGTTACTTAATCCACCTTAAGGTGGTTGGTGCCTTCCTCGCATTCATGTTGTATTTTAGGTGGTATTTACAAATAAATTTAAGAGTTTTTTTTTATTTTTTTATTTTTTTTTATTTGTTTTTTTTATTATTGATTTTACTGGAAGAGCAATTTTCAATTCTTTTTTTTACCAACTCTTCAAAATAAAGGCTCATGAGTTATATATTTCATTAAAAAGTTCGTGTAAATTTTTGTCGAGACAAAATTATGCAGCAACATAATTAATACAGATTTTTCCAGAAGAGACGCAGACACTGCTTAAGGCGATGTGGCAACCGGGCGATACGCATGCAAGGGGTGTGGCTGCCAATCCCCGCGTGGTCAAAAATCAAAAAGCAAAAAGACCCGGCCTTTGAGGTTATGCAAAATCACCCTTTTTGTAGCTACAAAAACTTTTCTTGGCATAACTTTAAAAGTACTTCACTAAACAGAATAAAATTTAATAGGGTCTTAGGGGACCCCAAAACGAACAGAATAAGGCGGATCCGGCCAAAATCGGTACAGCCAGTTCTGAGATAATCGTGTGGAAAAAAAATCATGTCTACACACATCCCCACAGACATTTGTTCAGAATTTGATTCTGAGTATGTATACGTGAAGGTATATCTGAGAGGTGTATTTAAGAAGTTCATTTTTCGAGTGATTTTATAGCCTTGCCTCAGTTAGGTGAGGAAGGCAAAACTTATGCAATCAATTATAAACTTTTTAAATTACATTTACCGTGTATTTTTGTATGTTTTATGTATACTTGTGTTTAAATGTATTTTTATAAATTCATTAACATTAAAAAAAAATGTAAACTGTAATGTATGATACTTTTTGCTTCAACATTTTGAAAATTGGCTTGAAATTAACTATTTTTGTTTAACTTCATATTTGATTGAATTGTTTATCATTTTATTTGCCCACTGACTCTTTGACATAAACTTTGACAAGTATTGGAAACGGCCTTGCTGACGAGTTATGGAAAAGGTAAGACAATTTGAAATCCTAATCTCACAACATAAAACAATGCGAAAGTTCCTGAGAATCCCCCTTCTAATCCAGCAAAGACAAATGCTTCAACTACCCGACACCGCCCGTGAAAATTCAGCACTAATCCGACCCAAATAAATATGCAAATTATTTCACTTGTAATCCTCCACCGTCAATCGGGCTCAGGCATGGGTTTGCATCCATAGAAGCGCGCTTCTCCAAACATTCCAGCCGACGACTCGGGCCTGGCGGCAGTCAGTTAATTGAAATTCATTAGAATGTTTAGCTACTCCGGCCCAGCAGACGGAAAGTAATTTGACCGGCAGCTACACACAACCGAAACCGGTGGGTGGGTGGTTTTGAGCCACTTGCGTGAGAATGGTCGTCCACGCACAACACAACACGCACTGTTTTTGAATTATTCATTGCTAATTAGAAGCGCCAGGGATTTCCCAGAAATTGTATGTTGAAGTGAGCTTTTCGGGGGAGGTTTTTTTTTTTTTAAGCAAACAGGTGTAACGATCTATACAATAAACTTTTGAACTTTTATTTGTGCTGATGATTTCAACGCTTAATACATTATGTTGGAATGTAATAAAAATTGTGCTTCTGTTTTAAATTTAATTTGCTTGAAATTCTTTGTTTTCCCAAAAATTATTGCCGATTACTACACGCCAATTTTCCTG
The DNA here is from genome assembly GCF_015732765.1 of Culex quinquefasciatus. Classification (NCBI taxonomy): domain Eukaryota; kingdom Metazoa; phylum Arthropoda; class Insecta; order Diptera; family Culicidae; genus Culex; species Culex quinquefasciatus. Next base: position 171,495,470 of record NC_051862.1, on the reverse strand, counting down.
GAAGGAGAAAAGCAAATAATTTCCCCCCTTTTCCACCACACTCCATAATACTTTTTGCACATTCGCGTCGAATCACTCAAAGCTTATAAATCCTCACATAATTATTAAAGCTGTCTGGCGTCAAACGAGTTGTGCTTTTCCCACTTGTTCTGTGTCTGAGTGGAAAGCCAGACAGGGGAGGCTTTAAATTTCTTAATTCCTTTTAATTATGTTCTCTTTTTCCCGAGCAGACGGAAATAACTTGGGAAGGTCAGTTTTTGATATTGTGAGAAGATCGAAATATGTTATTGGGATGATCGGATTAGTTGTTAAAATAACAAAAATCAATAACAAAGATTTGTTCGAAGAATAACTTAAACTGTTATTATGTTGTTATTGCAATAACAAACCAATAACACAGAAGGAATCATGAAGGAATAACAAGATTTGTTATTTTGTGCGGAGAGGTGGAGCAGTATAATAACAAAAAATGTTATTGAACTGGTATGTCTCCATAACAAAAAAAGTTATTGTTTTGGTTTATTTGTAATTTGCAAATAAACCTGCAGTTGCCATAACTCCTCTGTACTAGTCAGGGCTGCAGAGTCGGGTACCTCCAAGCGACTTTGAATCCATACTTTGAAGACAACTCCGACTCTGGATGCAGGATATGACGTCAACGACGACTTCAGCTCTCCAAAATACCCGACTTCACAGATTCCGACTCGAAGTAAAAGCTGCTGAAAATTTGCTGAATCCGATGCCGTCTCCGAGGTCCCACTCCAGCTCGAACTTCAACGTCAGCTCCGACTTCCTGGCTCTGTGAAAATAATAACAGTTTTTGTTATTCACACATCAAAAATTCTCAATAAATAAATCAATTCCGTTAGGGAACATAACAAAATTAAAAAAAATGAGCTCTAAAAAGTTAATTTTATCGGATTAATTTTAGCTTGAAACCCCATTTCATGGTAAAATGACTGACCCCGATGCAATTGGTCAAAATTATTTCATAGTTCTTGCCAAATTTAGTAAAATCCCTTAGGGGGTATATCAAATAATTTAAAAAATCAACTTTCAAAATTTCAACTTTTTAGAATAATTTTAGCTTAAGGACCCCATTTCATGGCCAAAATAATGACACAGACGAAATTGGTCAAAATTATCCCATAGTTCTAACCATTTTAAACAAAGTCCTTTATGGGGTATATCAAATAATTTAAAAAATCAACTTTCAAAATTTCAACTTTTTAGAATAATTTTGGCTTAAGGACCCCATTTCATGGCCAAAATAATTACCCCGACGAAATTGGTCAAAATTATCCCATAGTTCTACCCAACTTTAGCAATGTCCCTTAGGGGTTATATCAAATAATTAAAAAAATCAACTTCCAAAATTTCAACTTTTTTAAATAATTTTAGCTTAAGGACCCCATTTCATGGCCAAAATAATGACACAGACGAAATTGGTCAAAATTATCCCATAGTTCTAACAATTTTAAACAAAGTCCTTTAGGGGGTATATAAAATAATTTAAAAAATCAACTTTCAAAATTTCAACTTTTTAGAATAATTTTAGCTTAAGGACCCCATTTCATGGCCAAAATAATGACCCCGACGAAATTGGTCAAAATTATCCCATAGTTCTAGCCAATTTTAGCAAAGTCCCTTAGGGGGTATTTAAAATAATTTAAAAAAATCAACTTCCAAAATTTCAACTTTTTAAAATAATTTTAGCTTAAGAACCCCATTTCATAGCCAAAATAATGACCCTGACGAAATTAGACAAAATTATCCCAAAGATCTAAAAATATTTAACAAAAGAAAAATAATAACAGATGGTGTTATGGACACTTAGAAACTTTTCCATTTGTGCGATTTATGGTAATTTTATTTCTAAGTCAGTATACCGAACGAATAACAAATTTTGTTATTAGAAGAGTTTTTGAAATGTATAACATTTCCTCTTATTAGCGTGTTATTAAACATTTTCAATATAATATCACTTCAATACCAATTTTTGTTATTTTATCAGAAACTGTTATTATTTTTTCTTCTTGAAGTATAAAATCAGGATAAAATAGCAGGCCAAGTGCGAATGATTCTGATGATATCCCTTCAGTTGACGCTCAGGCGAGGAACATCCTGGAAGGAGCGTCACTGACTACGTCCGTAGTCCTGTTAGATCTTTCTTGATCAGGACAGTATAGCTCTGGTTCCTTGCAAGTGTCCTATTTTCTTACCTCCACGTTGGCTTGGTTTTCATGATGACCTAGCTGGTGGCCTGTGGAAACGGATCGTAGGGGAAGGTGGGGCAAGACGACCATATGGGGCAAGAGGAACAATCGCTCGTACGGCCGTAATTTTTACAATTTTGATTATTTCCAGTATGAGGAATTGTTGCTAGCAATGCAAATAGTTGATTCTACTACCACATAACCGCCAAAACGACGTAAACGCCACGGAGCATAAGATTTAATGAAGTTTTTTTCAAAACCTTTGTTTTCTTATAATATTTGGAAAGTACAAAATAAGGCATAGGATTCGTTTTATGACATTTTTTTTCAAAATGCAATTTTTCCTAGATCAGTAGTGTCCCTACCAATGACTTGCACCTATTACAAAGTATGACTTAACTTTTGGTTATTTTTGTTGAGAGCTTTAAAAAAATCTTGTTCAGGTGGGGCAAGTGTACCATATAGATTTTTAGTATGGAAAAAAATACGAATTGCTGCAACAACATATTTTATTGAGAAAGAAATACTTAAAAGTACTTAAAAACTGATAAATAATTGTTAACAAAAAAATTCCAAACAAAATATAGTGATATCATGAAAATTTACAATTTATCATCTCAGTAATATTTTTTTTTTGTAAAAACGATAAAATTTTTAGTAAAATATTATTTTTTAATCTAAAAATGAAAGAAACGTTTCAAATACATTGTAATCTGATGTATCTAAGTGATAACAGTTCAATTGTTAGCAAATTAGCATGTTGTTTCATGCATTGTTCCTCTTGCCCCAACGTGTTGTTCGTCTTGCCCCACTAGTTGAGTAGAACGCATGGAAAATCAAAAATTTTAAAATCAGTTTTTTACAGTCAAAAACTGGATTTTTTAAAAACCTGTTCTATGAAAGTCTTAGTCAAGACCTGGAATAAGATGATTTTAAAAAAATCCGACAAATTTTTCACGTTTTTAATGGGTTATAACGAGCATTTCCTTAGCTTGTTACACTTGCCCCACTTTCCCCTAAACCTTTGACCAGCGAGGGTCAGAGTCGAGACGGCTAGAAGAAAGGGGCGCGACAATGTGGGAAAGGGAAGTAATTTGTGATTGTAGACGGTATTGTTTTGATTCGCAGTATGTTGAGTCAACTGCTGTGGATGTACCTGAAACATCACACAACGGGGTTTCTCTTCTTTCCGTTTTTATCTATCATCTATATTCTGTTAATTTTGTTTCACTGATTCTCTAACGCAGCTTCTGTTTACTATCCTCCATTTGATTTCGATTTTACTTATTTGATTCTCTTATTTCTCAACGCTTTTCCACTCTATTTTACTAATTGATGCTGCTGCAACAAACTGTCTGCTTTCCCTTAATTTGGCAGCGATGTCAATTTTGTTAATCATGTGCCTTTTCTTTATTTATCTATTTCAATAATTTCTCATCTTCCCTGTAAATTGCCCATCATAACAATAATCTAAGCTTGTTTGTTATCTCTTTTCATTAACTATTGTTAATTTCTTTATCTTCTTCATAAATTACTATCTTCCTTTTACTATTGATTCTTTGCATAGTATATTTCCTTCACTGTCCATTGTTTTGAAACTTCACCTGTTTCTTAAGCAAGTGAGGTTCGAGCCCTTACTCAATTTATGGAATGATTAAAGGATTAACACAAATATTACTATTGTACTTTTGAAAAACTTATATAAAATGCTTAGGACCAAAATATTGTAACAAAACACCGCGACAGAAGAAATAGCAACATATTAACACGGCTCAACAATAGGGAAGATTTCAGGAGAAAACAATACACAGTAAATATCAATTAGTTTTTGAATTCAAACTAAAAATATAACAGTTTTTGCTTTAATGAAAGTTGTTAGGCACACGTTATATGGTTAGGCGCTTATACTTACATCAAACCCTACGTAATGTACCACCCCCGGCCGAGTTAAAATGCGTAACCGGAAAAGAAGGTGTGCATGCCTGGCACGAACACTCAAAGCGTGTTCTAGCGTGCTGCTCGTACTGACTCAGAGCAAGGGTGAGATGTAGGTGTAAGGGCAGTGCGTGTTCATCGGGAACCTGGTGCATAAGATCGGTCAAGGCCCGTTCTTACACTGAAAATTGAAAATTGCGAAATTGCGAATTGCGAATTGAAGTATAAAATCAGGATAAAATAATAACACTTTTTGTTATTTTAACAGGATTTGTTATTGAAATATCATTAATTTGTTATTACCGTCTGCCCGGGTTTCCACATTCAAGTGAAATTTAAGGGAGGGATAAAATACTGTCCCCCTTCAAATTTCACGTCAATTATTCCCTGTCCATCATTTAAACTTTTTTTCTTTTACTACTTCTACTTCTACTTCTACTTCTACTTCTCCTTCTACTTCTACTTCTACTTCTACTTCTACTTCTACTTCTACTTCTACTTCTACTTCTACTTCTACTTCTACTTCTACTTCTACTTCTACTTCTACTTCTACTTCTACTTCTACTTCTACTTCTACTTCTACTTCTACTTCTACTTCTACTTCTACTTCTACTTCTACTTCTACTTCTACTTCTACTTCTACTTCTACTTCTACTTCTACTTCTACTTCTACTTCTCTTCTCTTATTTTCGTAAAATTTTAGTTAAGATTAAAAAAAAGTTTGTGTAGAAATTATTTCGATTTTTTTTCAACGATTTAAGTTTTTAACAAAATCAAATTTTTAAAAGATGACTGAGGGTTAAAAAACTGCATAATGAAAATAAAAGCTCCCACTTGCTGCCAAAGTGCCCTCGAATGGCGCCAGCTGGCAGAACTTGGCACCACCCTCAACACCTTCCCACCCCACGAAACATAATTGAATCGGATTCCCCAGCAAGCGGCAGTGGAAAAGGTCGACCATCGTTGGAAAAGTCCGTTTTTTTTTCAGCTCCAATTTTTCGGTTTTCCTTCGGTGCGGTTGGCCACACTTTTCACCATCGGCCATCGTCGTCGTCGTCGTTTCTGGAAGTCTGCGGCCAGGACGGAGTTGTTTTTCCGGGGTTTCCTCCCTCCCCCTCCCCATCGTCCTCTGGCTCTCTAATCTGGGATTTGGTCAGTGTTTATTTTGTTCCGCCGGGGCTATTTTCATTCCGTGGTTTTGCGGAGAACGTCCCGATGCAGCGACGCTTCGCTGAGTGTTGATGCAAGTGTGTGTGGGCAAAGTGCTTTTGGGTGTGGGACATGCAAAGTTTTTTTTTTTTTTTGGTCAACTGTGTGGGATTTTACTGCTGATACGTTTGGGAGTTTTAGGTGGGAATCGATGAATAGAATTGCTTTGGGGTGATTTTCGTTTTCTATTTTAATTTTTGTCCGCTCAAAATATGCATGACCTGATGACTTCATTATTCAATTTCTTTAGCAAACATGATATAATTTTTGCTACTCCAGTTATAAATACATTTTTGAAATGGTTAAATAACTCGGTACCGTCGTCAGGGGTGCCATTGGGTCTGGGGGGTGAAATTGGGTCATACCAAAATAAAGAAATTGGTTTGACTCGATCTAACCCTCAGACCCATTGTAACCCCTGATTACGGTAACCAAAATTTTTTTTTAATTACTCAAGTTTTAGAAAAATGATGCTAAGTTTGTTAAATCAGCCTTAATTTTACCCTAATCAACCCAACCCCGCCTCTAGGCGGGATTCGCTCTAAAAATGTGCAAACATCAATTTTTCAACCAATTATCGATCCAAAGCATTTAAAATTGTATTTTTTGGGGTGAACTTTAGCAGGGGTTTTCACTTATATTTTCTATTTTATAGGTATAAATAAGCATGCAGTATTATTTTGTATAGTCCCAGATAATGACTCTAACCATTGTTTATCAGTTTTATTGATAATGGTTTCATTCCAGGGTAATTTTTTTTTGAAAAACTTGCAAAAAATTAAAACAAAGTGTTTTTTTAAACATAAAAAAAACAAAAAGACAAAGAGTAATGATAGGAGGTGATAGTGTTAGCCAAATTCTATCAGAATCAATCATAAACAGAAAATAAATACTAAAATTGAAAAACAAAAAAGAGAAATGTTAAGTTTTTTTGTAAAACGGGAAAAAATAAAAAAAAAATCTAAAACAATTGAGCAATAGAGGGTTAAAGTCTGAATAATTGTTAACTAAAAATTACTTCTGCTAATTTTTTGGGCAAAAAAAATTCAGAAATGAAAATAAAACAAGTTTTTTTTTGTAAGATTCCATATAGTAAGTGGTGTTACATCTTTTTTATGTTTTCCCCGCCCAAAGCTATATTGATATTTGTTACGTTTTTTTACCATGTACAAAATTTGACAAAATTTGATGAAAGTTGAATTGTAAGCAGTAAACATACTAGTTAGGTTTTTAAGTGTGAGGGTTGTCAGAAGAAATAGTTGAATTCGCTAAATAGTTTCAGAGTAAATTCAGAATAAAGTTAAAATTTAATGGATTACCTAAACATTTTGGGTTGATAATAAAATAATGGAAACCTGAAACAAAGACCTATTTTTTCAAGTTTATGTCCCTCGACTCTGACCAAAGTCGAGGGGGGGAGGGGGAATAAAAAAGTATAATAATTAAATTACGAGCCATCATTTCATCATTTGAATAAAAGAAGTGTTTTAAAATGAATTATACACCTATTCAGTTGTTATGTTATCATAAGTTTCCAAAATATATAAGCATTGACATTTTTTTTGCTGAAAAAAAAAAAATATTTCAAGACTGGGTCAACATTACCTTAAAAATGTTTCGAGTTTTAAGTGAAGTCGACGTTTGATTTTTCCGTAAGATTCTACTTTTTCCAAAGAAGACATTTTGCATCATTAGTTTGTCCATACAGTATGTAAAATAAGTATTTACACCCATTTTGTGATGAAACATGTAACAATTTGAAGTTTGACAGAAACCTAGTACTAAGTTTTGTTCAGAAACTCATGCCAAACATTTTGCTACAAAAATCTCATGAAAAGATGATTTCTATAAAAAGTTATATAATAAATACTATTACAAAAATAAAAAAGGTGCAAAAAAGTTTGTACACCTTTCGAAAAATTAACATAAATAATGTTATTTGTTGACAAATCACCATAAATCCTGTCTCCCAACTCCAAATAGGCATCCTTGACTGATTAAAAAAATAATTTTGATTGAATATAAAGTTTGCTAACTACTTAGTATAAAAGTTTATATAACCCTGGAAATTCTATATAAAACTTATCTAAACTTAATTTTGCAAACTTTTGATTCAACTAAATGTCAATATATTACCATAAAATTCCTAAATACACATTTTGAAGTGGGTATAACACCGTTTTGGGGGTATTAGTATCGATAGAATAGATTTTTCGTTGGAATTTCGTACCAACCTGGAATTACGTCGTAGGAAAATCCGCTGACATCCGAACCGGTACACATTCACAAGTCAGCCTATGTGGAATCGGAAAGGGCATAAAATTTTCGATCTTTTGATACCCAAACATCTAGGTTTTCTTTAAAACCTACGAAACGAAACGAAACTATTGGCACTACGCCCCCCGGGGCATGGCCTTCCTCTAACGTGGGATTTCTGCTCCAGCGCCTCTGACGAGACAGGAGAAACCGGAACCGACGTTTTACTTCACCATCCGATAGAAGCTCAGTGGATAAGGCGGGAATCGAACCCGCGTCTCATAGCATCATCGGGATCGGCAGCCGAAGCCGCTACCCCTGCGCCACGAGACCCACCCTTTAAAACCTACGTTTTTAAATACCTGGGCAAAAAGTAAGTTTGATCCACGAGAACAAAAATTACGAAATTCCATACATTTTTGGCAGGTTGCTCAAACGAAACCATAACAACGTTTTTGCTTAGGTATTTAAAAACGTGGGTTTTATAGAAAACCTGGATGTATGGATATCAAAAGATCGGAAACTTTATGCCCTTTCTGATGCCACATAGGCTGACTTGTGAATTGTGGACCGGTTCAGATGCCGGCGGATTTTCCGACGACGTAATTCCAGGTTGGTACGAAATTCCAACGAAAAATCTATTCTATCGATACAAATACCCCCAAAACGGTGTTATACCCACTCCAAAATGTTTATTTAGCAATTCTATGGTAATATATTGACATTTATTTGAATTAAAAGTTTGCAAAATTAAGTTTAGATAAGTTTTATATAGAATTTCCACAGTTATATAAACTTTCATACTAAGCAGTTAGTAAACTTTATATTCAATCCAAATTATTTTTTTAATCAGTCAAGGATGCCTATTTGGAGCTGGGAGACTGGATTTATGGTGATTTGTCAACAAATAACATTATTTATGTTAATTTTTCGAAATGTGTACAAACTTTTTTTGCACCTTTTTTATTTTTGTAATAGTATTTATTATACAACTTTTTATAGAAATCATCTTTTCATAAGCTTTTTGTAGCAAAATGTTTGGCATGAATTTCTGAACAAAACGTAGTACTAGGTTCCTGTCTAACTTTAATTTTTTTACATGTTTCATCACAAAATGTGCATAGTGCTCAAGGGGTGTAAATACTTTTTTTACATACTGTATAAGTTTCCATACAAATTTGGCACCTGTCCATACAAAAATGATGCATGAAAATTCAAAAATCTGTATCTTTTGAAGGAATTTTTTGATCGCTTTGGTGTCTTCGACAAAGTTGGCATGGATACGGACTTCAATGGAAAAAATGGTACATGGTAAATTTTCATTTATTTTTTATTTTTTACTTAACTTTTTGTCACTAAAACTTGATTTGAAAAAAAAACAGTATATTTATTTTTTTTATATGTTTAAGAGGACATCAAATGCAAACTTTTCAGAAATTTTCAGGTTGTGCAAAAAATCTTTGACAGAGTTATGAATTTTTTAATCAATACTGATTTAAAAAGGTGCAGGTGGTTATGTTACACATGACCAGTATGACAAAGAACTTTGCAAGATGGTTGTTGAAATTTTCGATTACATTGTCTGGTCCAAATTTCCCAAGATTCACTAGATTCATAATTACCATAAAAATTGATACCCATTTTGCCCCTACTCTTATGGTTCGGCAAATGTCCCCCCATCGGAACATCACCGTGGCCTCCGGCCACTTCGGATTGTGGCCACTTCTGCTGAAATGTCAAATTTCATATCTAGTATCAAAAATCATAAAGTTTGATACCCATATTGCCTCAACTCTTATGGTTCGGCAAATGTCCTCCCATCGGAACATCCCCGGGGCCTCCGGCCACTTCGGTTTGTGGCCACTGCTGCTGAAATGTCAAATTTCATATCCAGTATCAAAAATCATAAAGTTTGATACCCATATTGCCCCTACTTTTATGGTTCGGCAAATGTCCCCCCATCGGAACATCACCGTGGCCTCCGGCCACTTCGGATTGTGGCCACTTCTGCTGAAATGTCAAATTTCATATCTAGTATCAAAAATCATAAAGTTTGATACCCATATTGCCTCAACTCTTATGGTTCGGCAAATGTCCTCCCATCGGAACATCCTCGGGGCCTCCGGCCACTCCGGATTGTGGCCACTACTGCCGAAATGTCAAATTTCATATCCAGTATCAAAAATCATAAAGTTTGATACCCATATTGCCCCTACTCTTATGGTTCGGCAAATGTCCTCCCATCGGAACATCCCCGGGGCCTCCGGCCACTTCGGTTTGTGGCCACTGCTGCTGAAATGTCAAATTTCATATCCAGTATCAAAAATCATAAAGTTTGATATCCATATTGCCCCTACTTTTATGGTTCGGCAAATGTCCCCCCGCCCCTCGGAACATCCCCGGGCCTCCGGCCACTCCTGATTGTGGCCACTACTGCCGAAATGTCAAATTTTATATCCAGTATCAAAAACCATAAAGTTTGATACCCATATTGCCCCAACTCTTACGGTCCGGAAAATGTCCCCCCCATCGGAACATCCCCGGGGCCTCCGGCACTCCGGATTGTGGCCACTACTGCCGAAATGTCAAATTTCATGTCCAGTATCAAAAACCATAATGTTTGATACCCATATTACCCCAACTCTTATAGTCCGCCAAATGTCCCCCCATCGGAACATCCCCGGGGCCTCCGGCCACTCCGGATTGTGACCACTACTGCCGAAATGTCAAATTTCACATTCAGTATCAAAAACCATATAGTTTGATACCCATATTGCCCCAACTCTTACGGTCTGGAAAATGTCCCCCAATCGGAACATCCGCGGGGCCTCCGGCCACTCCGGATTGTGGGCACTACTGCCGAAATGTCAAATTTCATATCCAGTATCAAAAACCATAATGTTTGATACCCATATTGCCCCTACTCTGATGGTTCGGCAAATGTCCCCCCATCGGAACATCCCCGGGGCCTCCGGCCACTCCGGTTTATGGCCACTACTGCCGAAATGGCAAATTACATATTCAGTATCAAAAACCATAAAGTTTGATACCCATATTGCCCCTACTCTTATGGTTCGGCATATGTCCTCCCATCAGAACATCCTCGGGGCCTCCGGCCACTCCGGATTGTGGCCACTACTGCCGAAATGTCAAATTTCATATCCAGTATCAAAAACCATAAAGTTTGATACCCATATTGTCCCAACTCTTACGGTCCGGCAAATGTCCCCCCATCGGAACATCCCCGGGGCCTCCGGCCACTCCGGATTGTGGCCACTACTGCCGAAATGTCAAATTTCATGTCCAGTATCAAAAACCATAAAGTTTGATACCCATATTGCCCCAACTCTTACGGTCCGGAAAATGTCCCCCCCATCGGAACATCCCCGGGGCCTCCGGCACTCCGGATTGTGGCCACTACTGCCGAAATGTCAAATTTCATGTCCAGTATCAAAAACCATAATGTTTGATACCCATATTGCCCCTACTCTTATGGTTCGGCAAATGTCCCCCCATCGGAACATCCTCGGGGCCTCCGGCCACTACTGCCGAAATGTCAAATTTCATATCCAGTATCAAAAACCATAAAGTTTGATACCCATATTGCCCCTACTCTTATGGTTCGGCAAATGTCCTCCCATCGGAACATCCCCGGGGCCTCCGGCCACTTCGGTTTGTGGCCACTGCTGCTGAAATGTCAAATTTCATATCCAGTATCAAAAATCATAAAGTTTGATACCCATATTGCCCCTACTTTTATGGTTCGGCAAATGTCCCCCCGCCCCTCGGAACATCCCCGGGCCTCCGGCACTCCGGATTGTGGCCACTACTGCCGAAATGTCAAATTTCATGTCCAGTATCAAAAACCATAATGTTTGATACCCATATTACCCCAACTCTTACGGTCCGGAAAATGTCCCCCCCATCGGAACATCCCCGGGGCCTCCGGCACTCCGGATTGTGGCCACTACTGCCGAAATGTCAAATTTCATGTCCAGTATCAAAAACCATAAAGTTTGATACCCATATTGCCCCAACTCTTACGGTCCGGAAAATGTCCCCCCCATCGGAACATCCCCGGGGCCTCCGGCACTCCGGATTGTGGCCACTACTGCCGAAATGTCAAATTTCATGTCCAGTATCAAAAACCATAATGTTTGATACCCATATTGCCCCTACTCTTATGGTTCGGCAAATGTCCCCCCATCGGAACATCCTCGGGGCCTCCGCCACTACTGCCGAAATGTCAAATTTCATATCCAGTATCAAAAACCATAAAGTTTGATACCCATATTGCCCCAACTCTTACGGTCCGGAAAATGTCCCCCCCATCGGAACATCCCCGGGGCCTCCGGCACTCCGGATTGTGGCCACTACTGCCGAAATGTCAAATTTCATGTCCAGTATCAAAAACCATAATGTTTGATACCCATATTGCCCCAACTCTTACGGTCCGGAAAATGTCCCCCCCATCGGAACATCCCCGGGGCCTCCGGCACTCCGGATTGTGGCCACTACTGCCGAAATGACAAATTTCATGTCCAGTATCAAAAACCATAAAGTTTGATACCCATATTGCCCCAACTCTTACGGTCCGGAAAATGTCCCCCCCATCGGAACATCCCCGGGGCCTCCGGCACTCCGGATTGTGGCCACTACTGCCGAAATGTCAAATTTCATGTCCAGTATCAAAAACCATAATGTTTGATACCCATATTACCCCAACTCTTATAGTCCGCCAAATGTCCCCCCATCGGAACATCCCCGGGGCCTCCGGCCACTCCGGATTGTGACCACTACTGCCGAAATGTCAAATTTCACATTCAGTATCAAAACCATATAGTTTGATACCCATATTGCCCCAACTCTTACGGTCTGGAAAATGTCCCCCAATCGGAACATCCGCGGGGCCTCCGGCCACTCCGGATTGTGGGCACTACTGCCGAAATGTCAAATTTCATATCCAGTATCAAAAACCATAATGTTTGATACCCATATTGCCCCTACTCTGATGGTTCGGCAAATGTCCCCCCATCGGAACATCCCCGGGGCCTCCGGCCACTCCGGTTTATGGCCACTACTGCCGAAATGGCAAATTACATATTCAGTATCAAAAACCATAAAGTTTGATACCCATATTGCCCCTACTCTTATGGTTCGGCATATGTCCTCCCATCAGAACATCCTCGGGGCCTCCGGCCACTCCGGATTGTGGCCACTACTGCCGAAATGTCAAATTTCATATCCAGTATCAAAAACCATAAAGTTTGATACCCATATTGTCCCAACTCTTACGGTCCGGCAAATGTCCCCCCATCGGAACATCCCCGGGACCTCCGGCCACTCCGGATTGTGGCCACTACTGCCGAAATGTCAAATTTCATGTCCAGTATCAAAAACCATAAAGTTTGATACCCATATTGCCCCAACTCTTACGGTCCGGAAAATGTCCCCCCCATCGGAACATCCCGGGGCCTCCGGCACTCCGGATTGTGGCCACTACTGCCGAAATGTCAAATTTCATGTCCAGTATCAAAAACCATAATGTTTGATACCCATATTGCCCCTACTCTTATGGTTCGGCAAATGTCCCCCCATCGGAACATCCTCGGGGCCTCCGGCCACTACTGCCGAAATGTCAAATTTCATATCCAGTATCAAAAACCATAAAGTTTGATACCCATATTGCCCCTACTCTTATGGTTCGGCAAATGTCCTCCCATCGGAACATCCCCGGGGCCTCCGGCCACTTCGGTTTGTGGCCACTGCTGCTGAAATGTCAAATTTCATATCCAGTATCAAAAATCATAAAGTTTGATACCCATATTGCCCCTACTTTTATGGTTCGGCAAATGTCCCCCCGCCCCTCGGAACATCCCCGGGCCTCCGGCACTCCGGATTGTGGCCACTACTGCCGAAATGTCAAATTTCATGTCCAGTATCAAAAACCATAATGTTTGATACCCATATTACCCCAACTCTTACGGTCCGGAAAATGTCCCCCCCATCGGAACATCCCCGGGGCCTCCGGCACTCCGGATTGTGGCCACTACTGCCGAAATGTCAAATTTCATGTCCAGTATCAAAAACCATAAAGTTTGATACCCATATTGCCCCAACTCTTACGGTCCGGAAAATGTCCCCCCCATCGGAACATCCCCGGGGCCTCCGGCACTCCGGATTGTGGCCACTACTGCCGAAATGTCAAATTTCATGTCCAGTATCAAAAACCATAATGTTTGATACCCATATTGCCCCTACTCTTATGGTTCGGCAAATGTCCCCCCATCGGAACATCCTCGGGGCCTCCGGCCACTACTGCCGAAATGTCAAATTTCATATCCAGTATCAAAAACCATAAAGTTTGATACCCATATTGCCCCAACTCTTACGGTCCGGAAAATGTCCCCCCCATCGGAACATCCCCGGGGCCTCCGGCACTCCGGATTGTGGCCACTACTGCCGAAATGTCAAATTTCATGTCCAGTATCAAAAACCATAATGTTTGATACCCATATTGCCCCAACTCTTACGGTCCGGAAAATGTCCCCCCCATCGGAACATCCCCGGGGCCTCCGGCACTCCGGATTGTGGCCACTACTGCCGAAATGTCAAATTTCATGTCCAGTATCAAAAACCATAATGTTTGATACCCATATTGCCCCTACTCTTATGGTTCGGCAAATGTCCCCCCATCGGAACATCCTCGGGGCCTCCGGCCACTACTGCCGAAATGTCAAATTTCATATCCAGTATCAAAAATCATAAAGTTTGATACCCATATTGCCCCTACTTTTATGGTTCGGCAAATGTCCCCCCGCCCCTCGGAACATCCCCGGGCCTCCGGCACTCCGGATTGTGGCCACTACTGCCGAAATGTCAAATTTCATGTCCAGTATCAAAAACCATAATGTTTGATACCCATATTACCCCAACTCTTATAGTCCGCCAAATGTCCCCCCCATCGGAACATCCCCGGGGCCTCCGGCCACTCCGGATTGTGGCCACTACTGCCGAAATGTCAAATTTCATATCCAGTATCAAAAACCATAAAGTTTGATACCCATATTGCCCCAACTCTTACGGTCCGGAAAATGTCCCCCCCATCGGAACATCCCCGGGGCCTCCGGCACTCCGGATTGTGGCCACTACTGCCGAAATGACAAATTTCATGTCCAGTATCAAAAACCATAATGTTTGATACCCATATTGCCCCTACTCTGATGGTTCGGCAAATGTCCCCCCATCGGAACATCCCCGGGGCGTCCGGCCACTCCGGTTTATGGCCACTACTGCCGAAATGGCAAATTACATATTCAGTATCAAAAACCATAAAGTTTGATACCCATATTGCCCCTACTCTTATGGTTCGGCATATGTCCTCCTATCGGAACATCCACGGGGCCTCCGGCACTCCGGATTGTGGCCACTACTGCCGAAATGTCAAATTTCATATCCAGTATCAAATACCATAATGTTTGATACCCATATTGCCCCTACTCTGATGGTTCGGGAAATTTCCCCCCATCGGAACATCCCCGGGGCCTCCGGCCACTCCGGTTTATGGCCACTACTGCCGAAATGTCAAATTTCATGTCCAGTATCAAAAACCATAAAGTTTGATACCCATATTGCCCCAACTCTTACGGTCCGGAAAATGTCCCCCCCATCGGAACATCCCCGGGGCCTCCGGCACTCCGGATTGTGGCCACTACTGCCGAAATGTCAAATTTCATGTCCAGTATCAAAAACCATAAGGTTTGATACCCATATTACCCCAACTCTTATAGTCCGCCAAATGTCCCCCCATCGGAACATCCCCGGGGCCTCCGGCCACTCCGGATTGTGACCACTACTGCCGAAATGTCAAATTTCACATTCAGTATCAAAAACCATATAGTTTGATACCCATATTGCCCCAACTCTTACGGTCTGGAAAATGTCCCCCAATCGGAACATCCGCGGGGCCTCCGGCCACTCCGGATTGTGGGCACTACTGCCGAAATGGCAAATTACATATTCAGTATCAAAAACCATAAAGTTTGATACCCATATTGCCCCTACTCTTATGGTTCGGCATATGTCCTCCCATCAGAACATCCTCGGGGCCTCCGGCCACTCCGGATTGTGGCCACTACTGCCGAAATGTCAAATTTCATGTCCAGTATCAAAAACCATAAGGTTTGATACCCATATTACCCCAACTCTTATAGTCTGGCAAATGTCCCCCCATCGGAACATCCGCGGGGCCTCCGGCCACTCCGGATTGTGGCCACTACTGCCGAAATGTCAAATTTCATATCCAGTATCAAAAACCATAAAGTTTGACACCCATATTGCCCCAACTCTTACGGTCCGGAAAATGTCCCCCCATCGGAACATCCGAGGGGCCTCCGGCCACTCCGGATTGTGGCCACTACTGCCGAAATGTCAAATTTCATATCCAGTATCAAAAACCATAATGTTTGATACCCATATTGCCTACTCTATGGTTCGGCAAATGTCCCCCATCGGAACAACTCTGGCCACTACTGCCGAAATGTCAAATTTCATATCCAGTATCAAAAACCATAAAGTTTGATACCCATATTGCCCCAACTCTTACGGTCCGACAAATGTCCCCCCATCGGAACATCCGAGGGGCCTCCGGCCACTCCGGATTGTGGCCACTACTGCCGAAATGTCAAATTTCATATCCAGTATCAAAAACCATAAAGTTTGACACCCATATTGCTCCTTCTCTTATGGTTCGGCAAATGTCCCCCCATCGGAACATCCCCGGGGCCTCCGGCCACTCCAGATTGTGACCAATACTGCCGAAATGTCAAATTTCATATCCAGTATCAAAAACCATAAAGTTTGACACCCATATTGCCCCAACTCTTACGGTCCGGAAAATGTCCCCCCATCGGAACATCCGAGGGGCCTCCGGCCACTCCGGTTTATGGCCACTACTGCCGAAATGGCAAATTTCATGTCCAGTATCAAAAACCATAAAGTTTGATACCCATATTGCCCCAACTCTTACGGTCCGACAAATGTCCCCCCATCGGAACATCCGAGGGGCCTCCGGCCACTCCAGATTGTGGCCACTACTGCCGAAATGTCAAATTTCATATCCAGTATCAAAAACCATAAAGTTTGACACCCATATTGCCCCTACTCTGATGGTTCGGCAAATGTCCCCCCATCGGAACATCCCCGGGGCCTCCGGCCACTCCGGTTTATGGCCACTACTGCCGAAATGGCAAATTTCATGTCCAGTATCAAAAACCATAAAGTTTGATACCCATATTGCCCCAACTCTTACGGTCCGGAAAATGTCCCCCCATCGGAACATCCCTGGGGCCTCCGGCCACTCCAGTCCAGATGGTGGCCAGTTCCAATGATCGACTCCCGCGACTACCATGTCTTAGCTGGTCCTTGCCTCCAAGCCATCTGCTCCCAGACCTCCAGGCCGTCTGCTACCGGGCCACCAGGCCATCTGCTTCTGATGTGTTCTCGTCGACGTCCAGCAATAGCATGACTTTTCAGGACCGACCGAGCCGAGTTTTGTTGGCTCGTCGACGATCCGAAAATTATGTAGGGGAAGGTGGGGCAAGACGACCATATGGGGCAAGAAGAACAATCGCTCGTACGGCCGTAATTTTTACAATTTTGATTATTTCCAGTATGAGGAATTATTGCTAGCAATGCAATCAGCTGATTCTACTACCACATAACCGCCAAAATAACGTAAACGCCAAGGGGCATAAGATTTAATGATTTTTTTTAAAAACCTTTGTTTTCTTATAATATTTGGAAAGTAGAAAATAAGGCTAAGGGTTCGTTTTAAGGCTCATTTTATCAAAATGCAATTTTTCCTAGATCAGTAGTGTTCCAACCAATGATTTGCACCTATTAGAAAGTATGATTTGACTTTTGGTTATTTTTGTTGAGAGCTTTTAAAAAAAATTGTTCAGGTGAGGCAAGTGTACCATATGGATTTTTAATATGGAAAAAAATAAAAATTGCTGCAACAACATATTTTATTGGGAATAAATACAAAAAAGTTCTTAAAAACTGATAAACAACTGTTAAAAAAAATTTCCACACAAAATAAAGTGATACTATGAAAATTTACTAATTATCATCTAAGTAATTATTTTTTTCGTAAAAACGATCAAATTTTTAGTAAAATATTAATATTTAACCTAAAAATGAAACAAACGTTTCAAATACATTCTAATCTGATGTTTCAAAGTGATAGCAGTTCACTTGTTAGCAAATTAACATGTTTTTTCATGCATTGTTCCTCTTGCCCCAACGGGTTGTTCGTCTTGCCCCACTAGTGCAGTAGAACGTACGGAAAATCAAAAATTTTAAAACCAATTTTTAACGTTGAAAAACCTTTTTTTTTAAATGCGTTCTATCAAAGTCTTAGTCAAGACCTAAAATAAGATGATTATGAAAAAATCGGACAGATGTTTTAACGTTTTAATGGGTTTTAACGAGCATTTCCTTAGCTTGTTACACTTGCCCCACTTTCCCCTATGTGTGAGCATTTAAACAACCAACGCGAGGTCCGCTTCGGATGAAACCTCGGTAGGCACTGAATTTGTCTGAGGCTAAGTGCTAACTTAAGAGCGAGTCCACGAACAGGGCATACCCCTTTGTATGGGACGTCGTTTGGACCTCACCAATCTGCCTGAAATTTTCAGGGGTTGTTTGTACATATAAAACTAGCATCTGGTCAAAATATGAGCACTCTAGGTCAACGGGAAGTGGGGCAAATCGGGACACAAAGTTTAAAGGTTCAAAAACGTAAAAATCTTAAAAAGACTATAACTTTGGCAAAATTCAATTAAATTTCAAAATTCAAAATGCATCTTGAAGGGCTTCAAAATGCAACAAAATGCAGGGTAGAGCATCCCAATTGGTTAATTCTAAAGGGAGTTATTGGCATTTTAGTGAAAAAATAGCATAATTTTCAAACTGAAATAAAAAAGTGTTCCATCCAGATATCAACTCGGATCGACCTGCAGCTTGTAGGGGACATCTGGGACTACCATCTGAGACTGAGACCGCTTTGGGAAAGGCAGTTTAACATATTGAATAGACACTTTTACTTTTAGTTAATTTTTTGGTAGTAAATTTTTGCTCGGAGGACCTCTTAGATCCCATTTTATGGTGATAATTTTATCATATTCGTGTTCCTGAGACAATTTAACAATAGAAACATATATAAAAATGTATATTATCATCCATTTTAACCCTTTAAAAAATGAAAGATAAAAAAAATTAAGAAGCTGCTTTTTTTCTGGTGTCATCTAGTATCCTTGGAAACGAACCTGATTTTCAATAAATGTGAATCAAAGTTTTTTTTAACTTTCATTTTTAAAGGGCTAAAATGGATGAATACAAACATTCTTATGCATGTTTCTAATGTGAAATTGTCTCAGGAACACGATTATGATAAAATTATCACCATAAAATGGGATCTAAGGGGTCCTCCGAGCAAAAATTTACTACCAAAAAATTCACTAAAAGTAAAAGTGTCTATTTGATATGTTAAACTGCCTTACCCAAAGCCGTCTCAGTCTCAGATGGTAGTCCCAGATGTCCCCTACAAGCTGCAGGTCGATTCGAGTTGATATCTGGATGGAACACTTTTTTATTTCAGTTTGAAAATTATGCTATTTTTTCACTAAAATGCCAATAACTCCCTTTAGAATTAACCAATTTGGATGCTCTACCTTGCATTTTGTTGCATTTTTGAAGCCCTTCAAGATGCATTTTGAATTTTGAAATTAAATTGAATTTTGCCTAAGTTATAGTCTATTTAAGTTTTTTTTACATTTTTGAACCTTCAAACTTTGTGTCCCGATTTGCCCCACTTCCCGTTGACCTAGAGTGCTCATATTTTGACCAGATGCTAGTTTTATATGTACAAACAACCCCTGAAAATTTCAGGCAGATTGGAGAGGTCGATGCGGGATGGGTATGCTTTGCTCGTGGACTCGCTCTTAAATAGTATCGCACGGCATGTTGCAACCATGGTGCTACATTCTCGCGTGACAGTTCCACGGAAGGAGGAGGCAAGGCAAAATTTGCTAAGTGCTAGATACTTGAATCTGATTAATGTGTTCGGGAAAGGTTGCGCTTGACCAATCAGCGTTCGCTATTCTTTAGTAGTTTTATGTTAAGTTTTAAGTACTTAAATAAATAAGTACTGTAATATACATGTTTTAAGATCATTAAGTAAGTCTTCCCCTTTCGTTTGGTGGGTAAAACGTTCAAATTGGTCGAGAGGGAAAAAAGATACAATCGTTTGAAATCTTGCACTTTTTTCGAAAATTTGCTTCTACGCGTTACATTTCGCTTCGCGAAAAATCTGGATTGCTACCCTTGTATAGAGCCCTAAGACAAAGTTCTTTGTCAAAAAAAAATCAACTTCATTTTTCGATGCAAAATCAAATTTGCAATCAAAAAGTACTTCAGTTAAATTTTGATAAAGTAAACCGTTTTCAAGTGAAAACCATTTTAAGGTGACTTTTTTGAAAAAAGTCGCAATTTTTCATTTTTTTAAATTAGTATCCATGTTTGCCCACTTTCGAAAGAAATAATTTTGAACAGCTGAGAAAATTAAATATATTTTGCTTTTTTGATTTTTGCTGATATGACCCTAATTTGCTGAGATATTGCCATGCAAAGGTTTGAAAACAGGAAAATTGATGTTTTCCAAGTCTCACCCAATCAACCAGCCATTTTCTAATGTCGATATCTCAGCAACTAATGGTCCGATTTTCAATGTTAAAATATGAAACACGCGTAAAATTTTCCGATCTTTTCAAAAATATATTTT
Source organism: Culex quinquefasciatus (assembly GCF_015732765.1). NCBI lineage: Eukaryota > Metazoa > Arthropoda > Insecta > Diptera > Culicidae > Culex > Culex quinquefasciatus. Next base: position 171,475,010 of record NC_051862.1, on the reverse strand, counting down.
CAAAAATTTTAAATCAAGACTAACATTTCAAAAGGGCAAAACATTCAAAATTACGCCCATTCCAAATTTTAGTCTTGGTTTAAAAATTGTCCATATATAAAAAAATATTAATATTAATATTCACCAAAATTTTTTTACCGTGTATGTGGGGGATAAAAAAGTATACTAATCACATTATAAGCCATCATTTCAACATTTGAATGAAAGGAGTGTTTTGAAATGAATTATACATCTATTCAGTTGTTATGCAATCATTAGTTTCCAAAATATCTATGGATTGACATTTTTTTGTAGAAAAAAAATATTTCAAAACTGGGTCAACATTACCTAAAAAATGTTTCGAGTTTTAAGTGAAGTCGACTTTTGATTTTTCTGGCAGATTCTACTTTTTCCAAGGAAGACATTTTGCATCATTAGTTTGTCCATATAAGTTTCCATACGAATTTGGCACCTGTCTATACAAAAATGATGCATGAAAATTCAAAAATCTGTATCATTTCAAGGAATGTTTCGATCGATTTGGTGTCTTCGGCAAAGGTAAGGATATGGATTACAGTAGAAAAAAATGGTACATGGTTATTTTTTTTTACTTAGCTTTTTGTCACTAAAACTTGATTTGCAAAAAAAAGTATTTTTATTTTTTTTATTTTTTGATATGTTTTAAAGGACATCAAATGCAAACTTTTCAGAAATTTCCAAATTGTGCAAAAAATCTTTGACCGAGTTATAAATTTTCGAATCAAGACTGATTTTTTTCAAAAAAATTTCAACTTCAGTTTTCGATGTAACATCAATTTTGCAATCAAAAAGTATTTGAGTGAAATTTTGATAAAGTAAACCGTTTTCAAGTGAAACCCATTTTTAAGTGACTTTTTTTAAAGAAGTCGCAATATTTCATTTTTTAAATTAGTGCCCATGTTTGCCCACTTTTGAAAAAAATAATTTTGAACAGCTGAGAAAATTATTTATATTTAGATTTTTTGAACTTTGTTGAAACGACCTTCAAAAGCTGAGATATTGCCATGCAATGGTTTAAAAACAGGAAAATTGATGTTTTCTAAGTCTCACCCAATCAACCCACCATTTTCGAATGTCGATATCTCAGCAACTAATGGTCCAACTTTCAATGTTAAAATATGAAACACGCGAAAAATTTTCGGATCTTTTCGAAAAAATATTTTCAAATATTTTAAACCAAGACTTACATTTCAAAAGGGCAAAACATTCAATATTACGCCCATTAAAAATTTTAGTCTTGTTTTAAAAATTGTCCTCTAAAACATATCAAAAAATAAAAATACTGTTTTTTTTTGCAAATCAAGTTTAAGTGACAAAATTTAAATAAAAAATCACCATTTTTTTTACCGTGTAGTATTTTTTCCAGTGTAGTTTATATCCATATCTACAACTTTGCTGAAGACACCAAATCGATCAAAAAATTCATTCTAAAGAAACAGATTTTTGAATTTCATGCATCATTTTTGTATCGACAGCTGCCAAATTTGTATGGACAATTATATGGACAAACTAATGATGCAAAATGGCTTCTTCGGACATACCGAAGACACCAAAAAAGTTTCAGCCGGATTAAAAAATACAAATATTAAAATTGATGAAAAATGACCCATTTCGTAGAGAATCGCTTTGGTGTAAAATCAATTTTGTGACAGCGGGGCATGCATTCTATTTACTCACTGTCCTTTGCTATTTGAATAGAAAAATGGTACATAAAAAAACATCATTTTAAATGATCTTTTGTTGCCCATACCTTCACACTTAGGAGACCCGGGAGGCCGAGTCTTGTCGTAAAAAGAACGATACACGCCTGTGGATCCGTTGACGAAACCGCAAGGGCCACATTATAAGGTGTTACGTCGATTCCGTTTTTTTTTTTGTTTTTTTCCGATTTGAAGTACCACATTGCAAAAATAAATAAATTTCATGATTAAGTCACGGATATTTTTCATAACAACACTAGCTCCGCTTTAAGTTGTAATTTTTTTATACCGAACAACGTAATAACGACCCCTCACCAGAACAACAGCAAAAAATAAGCTTCTAGTCCAGATCTGTCAGAATATAAATGATACGTCATACTGGCGGGGGGCTCGTGCACACATTTATCTTTGCACCGTGATCAAATTGGCCCGTCATCACATCATCTCGTCAAACACACACGTTCACACACTCGGGACAAGTGGAAATTTGGGACCCGTAGCCCCAGCGTGAGTTGCAAAGTGTAAATTTTCACCCAGACGCGAATAATACATGCCCTTGTTGGAGGCGAAAAGAGGGGGAGATTTTTTTTTTGCAATTTTTACATGCAGATTAGCACACTTGAAACTTTGAATGGAAAAAACGAGATTACACCGTCGCGGATTGCAGTGTTGTCAGATTTTTTTCTTGTATTTCCTTGAAAATTATAATGAAAAAATTTCGAATGATGAAAATTTTGAGCAAAACGATTTTAATAACTAAGTCAAGTACTAAATTTCAAAAATATCAAGATGAGTTGGCATCACTTCCGCAACCATATTATTCCACAACATTCCATCAAACTTTTTACTCTCCGTGCTTTGAAGGCTTGGAACACAAGATAAGCATTTTTTAAAGTAGCGTTTTTTTTTTCTCTCTCTCTCGATGAACTTTCATAGCTCGTTGCTGACAAGGGATATTGGCCTTTTTTACCCCACATCAGCCATCTGCGTGAGCGTGTGTGGCGCGTTCGTGATGAAGTGAAGTTGAGATTGAAAAAAAAACCGACGACGAATCCCACCAAAACCCGTCACAGCATGACACAACACGCCCCCGCAGCTTTTGACAGCACAGTCACTGATCAAAGGTGGCGAGGGTTGTGGTGGGTGGTGGCTGGTAAGTGGGCAGAGGCGACGAATATTTGCGAATATTAATCTTCCATGAGAGGAGCTGGTGGGGGTGGTTGCGGCACTTTTATGTTGATTCCAAGTAATCAACTTTGTTCCGTTGCTTTCACTTGGCTGACTCCTTGTCAGGACGGGCTGTCACACGCCGTGAAGGCTGGAATTTATATTGATTTTGGTCTTTGCCTTTTTTTGGTTCCTTTTATTCCATTGAATATTTTGTTATGCTCTCGACAGACCAGCAGGATCGCTCGGATGCAAATTATCAGAAAATTGACCGTCGAAATTGGATGGGATCTGTTATGAAATTTTTTGCCAATTTGTTTGGACAATGGCAGTTGGAAAACATTCTCTCATTCATTTATCGTTATTTATATTTTGAAGATTCTATCGGCAAATCTCTCCAAAGTTTACCAAATTGTACCATATCATGTTAAATTTTAAATGCTTAGCGAAGATTTGATTTTTGATAATGTATAATTCAATTGCAAATATTTTTTCAAAGTATATGACGCCTCCCCCTCCCCCCTTCCCAACGAAATCAGACAAAAAAAACATGTTTGTTGAGTAACTTTAAAATTGAATGATAATTAAAATCTTAATAAGATAAACAATACATCAAAAAAAATCAAAGCGTTTTCAAGCGTTCATAAGAATCACCATGTTTGGGCTTGTTGACAAATATTTCAATTTTCTATGAAATTCTGATGATTGCAACACGACTGGACTGGACTAAACCGAACTGGAATTTTAAAACCATGGCCTGATCTTTCATTTTTTAATTTGGTTTAATTTTTTACCCTCGCCTTTTCAACGTTGGTCAGAGTCGATGGACATAAACCTCAAAAAAAATGCGAGGGCTTTAGTTTTAATGTTAAAATACTCAGAAAATGTTTCCGTTTAATTTAAAAATATTCAAATTTTCAAAAATTAGAAAGGTTAGGTGAAATTTCGTACCCATTATCTTTTATCATTTTTTATCTGTAAAAATTGATTTTTTGCAAAAAAAAATATTTTTCGAAAATACTAGAATTTATGATTTGCAATACACTGCAATCCCCGTTTACGTGCAGGTGTTACGGTTTTTATAAAAAAAATCTCAAAATACCGTATTTTTCCAGAATTTGTTATTTTTTTCATAATTTGCAAAATGTGGGTATCAAACGAAGCGAATTTTTTTTTGCATTTTCACTTTTAAACATATTTTTGTTATAAAGTAAAAATTCAAAAACCCGATTTAATATCACCAGAGGTGAAATAGAGCCTTTCTTACAAAATGATGAAATTCCCACAAATATATTGGTGCAATTAATCTTTCAGAAACATAATGATACCACCCAGTGAGAATTTCACCTAAAGCTTCAAATCTTGTAAGGCCAAACCTCGAATGGACATTATCAGAAAAAAATAAAGGGTTCTCAGTATTTAATGTAAGTCAATGATTAACTTAAAAAAATGTGTATCGATATTGCTTTTTGTCGGTCTATTATGAGAAGAAAGAAATAATACTTTCATGCGCAAGCGTAAAAGTGCTGGCTTCCACTTGACGACTTGTCGATCTTTCGATCGAGAATGAGCTGGGACTTTGAATTTGATGTTCAGCAGATTCTATATAAAACTAATAATTTAATAGGAAAAAAGGGTAAAAATAAGACGAAAAACACTAATATGGCTTTTTCTCTGGAAATAAATTTAGGAAAAGCTTCAAATTTTGGGCCAAAGCAGTTTTATGGCGCATGTTTTCGAATGGCTTTTCGTTTAAAACTGAATTCTTTTAATTTTATATGATATGATCTGTAAAATAGTCCAAAAAATACCTCTAAAAATTGTTTTGACCACATTTACAGGTCGAAAATTGTGAATTGAAAAATAAAATGTTCGTCTCCGACTCCACGGCTACAAATCTGAAATATAATAATTGTGGGTTTTACGAGTGATTCTCCCATGATGGAAACACAAATTTTTAAGAGTGGATACAGACATCGCCCAAGTAATTCTGAAAAAAGAACATTAAAAAATCAGGCTTTGAGTTCCGGGTTTCAGGCCAAAATTCAATCGAAAGAGCGCACCAAAACCTTCAAATTAGTAATAGGATTTTTTTCTGGGACGATTCCCCGCCGTGCATGATTTTTTAAAGATTTCTGAGAAAAGCGTTTTTTCTAAAGCAAACTTTAAACTTTTCTTTTGTAAGAAAGGCAAAAATACTCAAATAATCATAATTTGCAATATGAGTATCAAAGGAAGCGAAATTTTGTTTTTTTCTTTTATGTGTTTATGTTTGTATTATGAAATACTAAAATTTTCACAAAATATCGTATCTTTTCGAACAAAAACATTTAAAATTTCATAATTCACAATCAAACCAGAGAGAATTTTTAAATGCATTCCCACTTTATTAGAGTTTTATTAGTAAAATCCTCAAATATTCATGAAAATACTGAAATGGATTTTCTGATAGATTTGGTGTAATTATTGAAGTTGAATTCCCAAAAAATGCGTTCTAATTTTCAACATTTTTATATGTTTAAGAGATAAAAAACATCTTATGCGCTAGAATTTAAGATGGTTTAAAATCCGGTGTTGTATACATGAATCATAAAAAATGTGATTTTTGGAAACAAAAGTGGCTATAAAAATGTTCTGATAATAATTTATCGCAATTTTGAAAAAATATAGAAAAAGCATTCTTGTCAAAAGATTTCTAATCGAAAGACTAAAAAAAACTTCAAGTTTTCCATTTTTGACTTTGGTGGTAGGACTGCTGGTTACCCAAACACAGACTTGTGAAAATTCCAAAAAATATTTTGTGTCTTCTTATTTGCCTTAATTATTTCGGGAACTATTTGATTGATTTTAAATATTAAGAAAAGAAATGCTTATGAAATAGTCTGCTCTTTTCAATAAGCAAAATATTATAAATTTGAAATTTAAGTTTTTTTTGAGGCTGCTCTTCAAGAAAAAAAATTTCAATTGTATAAAGGCTTCTTTTGTTGCATGATCTGCTTATCTGCTTCTTCATATTAAAAATATAGTGAAAATTTATTATAATATTTATAATGCATTTTTATATGCAAAATTGTGCATGTTGAGAAAATATTTTTGAATAAATAAATAAAAACAAGTAGGTGGAAGAAGTTATCTAGTAATGTACTAAAAAGTTATATAGTAAAGTACTAAAACTTGAAAAACATCGCCACTAGATAACTTTTTAGTACAGAAGTTATCTAGTAGCGATGTTTTTTTTTTAAACATAGAATTTACTAGATAACCAAGCTACTAGATAACTTCTCCAATATTTTAAGTTACTAGATAACTTCGGAACATTTTTCAATTTTTTTCTGAAATTACTAGATAACCATGCTACTAGATAACTTCTCAAAAAAAAATCGCCAGCTAGATAACCGAAATTCCACCAATATTTTTTGGTTTACTAGATAACTTCGGAACATTTTTAAATAATTTCTGAAATTACTAGATAACCAAGCTACTAGATAACTTCTCCAAAAAAAAATTCCAATATATTTGGTTTACTAGATAACTTTGGAATATTTTTAAATAATTTCTAAAATTACTAGATAACCAAGCTACTAGATAACTTCTCTAATTTTTTTTCGAATGTTTTTAGCTTACTAGATAACTTCGAAATATTTTTAAATAATTTCTGAAATTACTAGATGACCAAGCTACTAGATAACTTCTCCGAAATAATTTCACCAACTAGATAACCAAGCAACTAGATAACTTCTCCAAAAAAAATTCCAATATATTTAGTTTACTAGATAACTTTGGAATATTTTTAAATAATTTCTTAAATTACTAGATAACCAAGCTACTAGATAACTTCTCCAAATTTTTTTTCGAATATTTTTAGATTACTAGATAACTTCGGAATATTTTTAAATAATTTCTGAAATTACTAGATAACCAAGCTACACAGCAAAAAATCCGATGGTAAAATCGCATGCCAAAGCATGCACATCACCTTCGTCAAAATAAACATTTAATATTAAACACTGCATGTAAATTTTTTGCAAACACAAAAAAAAGTTGCAAACGACGAGAATTAAACCCAGCACCTACCGTAAGGACTGGCGCCTTAGCCCACTCGGCCATCAGACCGATGAAGAGCTGAATGGATAAACGCATATATGAGCTTGACATTTCGGTCAAGTAGGTTTCCCATACTGATGGGCTACATCTTTCAGGGTGTAAAATCACATAAAATTGCATAAAATAATGCAATATTTATTTTAAACCCAGGCCTTTTACACGCAGCTGGATTACTACTTTTTTAGCTGTGTAGATAACTTTGGAATATTTTTAAGGGTGCACAGCAGCGAAGGAAGTTGTTGTCTTCTTATTCCAAAATTGTCAAACTTACGGACCCAATCCTGCTTCTACGTGATTGTAAAAATAGTCAAACTTTGTTGTAAATTATTTTGTGGACAGTACATTAGGGGATGAATATAAAAATATTCCAATAGTACCCGTAGTTTTGGAGATACTAAAATGTCTGTAACAAAAATCTGGGTGCAAAAGCGGACCCAGATTGTTGGTTGATGTGCACCGTTAATGATTTCTAAAATTACTAGATAACCAAGTTACTAGATAACTTCTCAAAAAAAAATTTTGGAATGTTTGTAGCTTACTAGATAACTTCGGAATATTTTAAAATAATTTCTGAAGTTACTAGATAACCAAGCTACTAAATAACTTCTCAAAAAAAAAATCCAATGTTTTTGGCTTACTAGATAACTTCGGAACATTTTTTAATGATTTCTGAAGTTACCAGATAACCAAGCTACTAGATTACTTCTCCAGAATAATTTCACCAACTAGATAACTCAGGGCTGCTCAATGTTTTTGAATGCAGGACCAAATTTTAAGCTTTAAAGAGCTTCTTGACCAAATGTTCAAAATATTTTTTTAATAAAATAAGTAACTTTATTTTTATTTAAAATACATAAAGGTGTATAATTTCGACGGTTTTGTTCGAACGCGAATCAGTTCAATACGGAGCGTCGTATCTAGGTGCTCTTTGTTGCTTTAGCGTTTTCTTTCTAAAAGCTATAAAATAGATGTATTTTTCAGTTCTCCAGTTTTTGTCCTCCACTCTGCCCAATAAAAAAATATAGAAAAAAATAATTACAACCTAAAAAATTTCAACACTTCATAAAAAAATAAAATTGAAAATGTATTTATTGTAAGTTTGTTATGCAAAGTAAGTTTGAGGGTCAGTTATCATGATTTTTGAATTGTTATTAAATACTTATATTTTTGCATTCATTATAGTTTTATATCTAAGTCAAATTTGAGCATTTCCAAAAATCCAGTGAAACATGTACAATTGTTTCAATTACAAAGATTTTTGAACAAAATATTATTGTTTTTATCCTTATTAGATAACTACGAAATATATTAGAAATTTTTTTCGAGTTTTCTAGATAACTAAGCTTCTAGCAATCTTCACCTGAAATATCAGCAATATTTTCGCTTACAAAATAATAACTTCAAAAATCAAGAAACATTTTCTAGCTTCGAAATATTTTTGAATAATTTTATGTTGAATTACGTGATAAATACTTCTAAAAATTCCAGCAACATTTTCGCTAGCTAGTTAGTTTCAGTATGTCTTTAATAATTTTATTTTTGCTGGCAAACCTTGTTGCTTGATTACTACGGTTTATATTTGAATATTTTCTTTTTTTTTAACTTTTTACAGATCAGATACAAAAACATACAAATAAACTTGTAAATTGGAGTGTAAACATTGACCATGCGATGATTTCAAATTTTAGAACATTTTAGTACATCTATGGAATTACACTGATACAAATCTAACTAGTCAGCTTAATAAAACTGCTTTATCGATGAATTGATATTGACGTTTATTCTACAATACCTTACAGTGATTCGAATGATTGTTAGTACATTGCGGTATGGAAACATTGCTTTAGCTTTCAATTAATCAACTGAATCGTGTTTTGTTTTATAGACAATTTGTTTGACAATTAGAAAATATAGTTTATTTCACATGCTTTCTTGCAGGAGTGTACGGACATTTATATGACACACTGTATGCTCTGATGGAAACCTACTTTACCGAATGGTCAAACTTTATGTTGACGTTAAGCTTACGATGATTTTAAATTGAAATGATTCAACAGAGATAAAATAATATAGTCTTATAACCAAAATCGTTACTTTCTTGTTTTGCAATGACAGATTTTTTGTAAGCATTTGCTCATTTTTGCCTCATATGTCGCCATTCTATTATTTCATAAAATTATTTTTTTTATGTAGCCATTTTATTGAGTGGCCTATATCGGCTAACGACCTTCTTTCGATTAACGAACCATAGTGGCCCATACAGTTGAAGTGCATTTCTATAGGCGTTTATCTTCTTTCCTCCATCATCGGTCTGATAGCCGAGCGGGCTAAGGCGCGAATTCGCTTTGCGAGTTGTGGATTTGATTCCCGTCAGTAAAATCTTTTTTTGCGTGGGGAATAACTGTTAATGCAGTGGATTTTTTTTTGCTCAGGTTGAGACAGCGGCTAGCCTTAAGGCTAGCAAACCGACATGCTGCTGCAGAGAAACTTCATGTTTAATTACACAGCAACAAAACCAATGGTAAAATCTCTTGCAAAAGCATGCACAGCACCTCTGTGAGCCAGAGCATGAAATATTGTATGAGAAAACGTGTACAAAAAAAGAATATACTATAGAAAAAAAATTGCTATCCCTGAAAAATAACATCGACTTTGCGAGGCACTTTAAAAAAAAAAAGACTGCGACCCAACCCTCTCGGCTATCTCATCAGCTACAGAATAATGGGATCAATACCGATGTAGCAGTAATTTGTCTATACATCATATACAGTTAATACAGTATACGACGTACGGGAAACCTACTGGTGCATTGGTGTTGATCAAAATGTTTTCAAGACGGTGATATAGCCGAGAAGGTTGGAGCGCAGACTGGGTTATCTGGAAGCGACTCTCTCCGATATTATTTTGGGGTGTGCAATATAGTTTTTTTCGTATGTGCAACGTGTACCACGTTTTTTTCATAAAATATAACATGTGTTTGCTCAAGAATGTGATTTTACAAAGATTTTTTACAGAGTAAATCAGGGCTGTGGAGTCGGAGTCGGAGTCGGAGCCGGAGTCGGTGGAGTCGGGTCTTTTTGGGAAGCCTGGAGTCGGAGTCGGAGTCGGAGTCGTCAAAACTTGAACAGCTGGAGTCGGAGTCGGAGCCGGAGTCGGCTAAATTTTATTAGCTGGAGTCGGAGTCGGAGTCAAAGCCGAAAAATTTCTGATTACCCGGAGTTGGAGTTGGAGTCGGAGTTATCTTAAATTCAACAAAAATTGTTTTTGACAAAGAACTTTGTCCTAAGGGCACTGTCTACGGGTGTCAATCCAAAATTTCGCGAAGCGAAAGTGTAACGATTTGTGTAATCGTTTAAACGCTTATATCTTCCACCCAATTCAAGCAATCTGCATGCTTTATCCACCAAACGAAAGGGAAGTCTTAAATTGCAAGTAGACTACCTCACAAAGTTGATAAAACTTTGTTAAAGTACTCAAAAGTTAAGATGAAAAATAAAAATTCAGATCGGGAAAATCCCGGTCGCTGATTGGTTGAGCGCAACCTTTCCCGAACACATTAATCAGATTCAGGTATCTAGCACTTAGCAAATTTTGCTCTCTGCCACTGCTTCGAAAGCGTCGAGCCGTCACAGCCAAGCGAGGTTATAAAAGAGCGCCGTGCCGCCGGTTGAAGCTCAAACGAGTCCGAAGCTTTGCACGAGGAGGATCGAGAAGCAGCAGCAGCACAGCAGAGCCGCCGAGAGGAAGGAGAGAATTGAAAAATTGGAAAGAGAGGCAGAGCAGGCGCGGGAGGGAAAATTGCCGGCAACTTGGAGTGTCATCATCGCATGGTTTTATCATCGTCATAGGACGTTAAAATGGCCCTTTTCAGGGCCAATTCACACGAAAGAGTATTCTTTAAAAATCTGGTTGGGTACGGTAGTGAGTGTTTGTGTGTGCGGAAGGGAAAATCTCTTGCAAAAGCATGCACAGCACCTCTGTGAGCCAGAGCATGAAATATTGTATGAGAAAACGTGTACAAAAAAAGAATATACTATAGAAAAAAATTGCTATCCCTGAAAAATAACATCGACTTTGCGAGGCACTTTAAAAAAAAAAGACTGCGACCCAACCCTCTCGGCTATCTCATCAGCTACAGAATAATGGGATCAATACCGATGTAGCAGTAATTTGTCTATACATCATATACAGTTAATACAGTATACGACGTACGGGAAACCTACTGGTGCATTGGTGTTGATCAAAATGTTTTCAAGACGGTGATATAGCCGAGAAGGTTGGAGCGCAGACTGGGTTATCTGGAAGCGACTCTCTCCGATATTATTTTGGGGTGTGCAATATAGTTTTTTTTCGTATGTGCAACGTGTACCACGTTTTTTTCATAAAATATAACATGTGTTTGCTCAAGAATGTGATTTTACAAAGATTTTTTACAGAGTAAATCAGGGCTGTGGAGTCGGAGTCGGAGTCGGAGCCGGAGTCGGTGGAGTCGGGTCTTTTTGGGAAGCCTGGAGTCGGAGTCGGAGTCGGAGTCGTCAAAACTTGAACAGCTGGAGTCGGAGTCGGAGCCGGAGTCGGCTAAATTTTATTAGCTGGAGTCGGAGTCGGAGTCAAAGCCGAAAAATTTCTGATTACCCGGAGTTGGAGTTGGAGTCGGAGTTATCTTAAATTCAACAAAAAAATTGTTTTTGACAAAGAACTTTGTCCTAAGGGCACTGTCTACGGGTGTCAATCCAAAATTTCGCGAAGCGAAAGTGTAACGATTTGTGTAATCGTTTAAACGCTTATATCTTCCACCCAATTCAAGCAATCTGCATGCTTTATCCACCAAACGAAAGGGGAAGTCTTAAATTGCAAGTAGACTACCTCACAAAGTTGATAAAACTTTGTTAAAGTACTCAAAAGTTAAGATGAAAAATAAAAATTCAGATCGGGAAAATCCCGGTCGCTGATTGGTTGAGCGCAACCTTTCCCGAACACATTAATCAGATTCAGGTATCTAGCACTTAGCAAATTTTGCTCTCTGCCACTGCTTCGAAAGCGTCGAGCCGTCACAGCCAAGCGAGGTTATAAAAGAGCGCCGTGCCGCCGGTTGAAGCTCAAACGAGTCCGAAGCTTTGCACGAGGAGGATCGAGAAGCAGCAGCAGCACAGCAGAGCCGCCGAGAGGAAGGAGAGAATTGAAAAATTGGAAAGAGAGGCAGAGCAGGCGCGGGAGGGAAAATTGCCGGCAACTTGGAGTGTCATCATCGCATGGTTTTATCATCGTCATAGGACGTTAAAATGGCCCTTTTCAGGGCCAATTCACACGAAAGAGTATTCTTTAAAAATCTGGTTGGGTACGGTAGTGAGTGTTTGTGTGTGCGAAAGGGAAATCGAGTGGCAAGTTTGGGGCTTGAAAGAGCACCAAATTATCAACGCATACACACAAACGCGGGCTGGGGAGCTTCATTTGTGTGCGCCTGGTTTCTGCCGTGCAACTACCCTTCACGAGTTTGCTCATCCGATCGATCTTGGGGAAAATCGATTTTCGATATTAGTGTGGTTCCGCGAACACAATTTTAGTGTGGTTTACTACACACACACACGAGCAAATCCACAGTCGATGGCACTTTCTTGCTACAAATACTCTTGCAACGCACTGTTTGGTGCTCTAGGTGGTGTGTAGTATGTGTAAAGAGAATGAATAAAAAGATCGGAACCCAATTTTTTGCGAAGCGAAATCGTTACGTGGCGATTTCCCTCTTCGCAGACTTCCCTCCTTTTCCTTCACGCTGATTGGTTGAACAAACCTTTCCCGATCATCCTCTCCGAGAGACGTGAGATTGATGTATCTAAAATCATCTCCACTCAAGCTCATAATTTTCTGACAGCCGAGGAGTCAACATCGAGTGGCAGTTGCAGAATCAGAAGGGACAGCAGAAATTTCCCCCGGTCAACGACGTGGAGAGGTCGCCGAAATGGCTCGGGCCATCGCAGGAACGGGACGGATTGTCGCTGCAGGCCATCAAGGAAGAACGTTAGGGACCGATGTGGTCAAGCTGCTGATCCCGGAAGGCTCCGGTTAACGGCATCAAGAAGGGTCTCCGTGTTGATCGAGAACCAGTTCCCTTTGGGTCAAGTTGGTTGTGGTTGCGATAAAGTTTATAGTTTTGATACTGGACATGAAATTTAACATTTCGGCAGTCGTGACCGCAATCCGGAGTGGCCGGAGGCCCCGCGGATGTTCCGAAGGGGGACATTTGCCGAACCAAAAGAGTTGGGGCAATATGGGTATCAAACTTTATGGTTTTTGATACTGGACATGAAATTTGAAATTTCGGAAGTATTGGCTACAATCCGGAGTGGCCGGAGGCCCCGCGGATGTTCCGATGAGGGAACATTTGCCGAACCATAAGAGTTAGGGCAATATGGGTATCAAACTTTATGGTTTTTGATACTGGACATAAAATTTGACATTTCAGCAGTAGTGACCACAATCCGGAGGCCCCGGGGATGTTCCGGTGGGGGGACATTTCCCGAACCATAAGAGTTGAGGCAATATGGGTATCAAACTTCATGGTTTTTGATACTGGACATGAAATTTGAAATTTCGGAAGTATTGGCTACAATCCGGAGTGGCCGGAGGCCCCACGGATGTTCCGATGAGGGGACATTTGCCGAACCATAAGAGTTAAGGCAATATGGGTATCAAACTTTATGGTTTTTGATACTGCACATGCATCTGACCATTATCTGAAGTTACGCAGTTAAAATAAATCGCTTATTTTACGCAGGAAGTAATAAATCGATTACTGCGATTGCCTTTTTATTGTGCCGCGGCGAAATTCTGTTTCTGGAAATATAGAATAACTATTTCGAATTCAATTAGAGCCCTTGAAAGGGCAGTTTTAATGTTTGCTGTTGAAATTTACTTTGCTGCCGCCAATTGCTTGCAACAGCCTTGCAAAAACATTTCCGCATCTTGATAACTTTCGAGTGGTGAGGGAAAGTCGATTGATTTCACTTTGATTTCTATTGCAGCTCCATTTGCAATTTCCGTCCCCTTAGTTCGATAGGACGTTGATATTATGTCTTAAAACTATTCACAAAAGAGTTGTCTTATGTAATTATAAGGGAATCATGAGGAAATTTGGACCGGACATTTTTATCGAAAATTTCAACAATCATCTTGCAAAGTTCTTTGTCATACTGGTCATGTGTAACATAACCACCTGCACCTTTTTTTTTAATTTATCAGTATTTGCTCTAAATAAGCTTATTTTACAAAATCTTCTTTTATTTTTAATTGTTTTTCAATGTGCTTGCGTTGCCATTTTTCATTTTTCAGAGATCTATGATCACTAAATAATAACCTGTTAATCAGCTCTAACCCAAGTATGTAGTATCATCTATCAGAAAAATTAAATTATTCGCTCTACAGCATTGCCTAGCGTTCTCGATTGCGAGATTCCTACTCGAAACTAAGTGTCCTAAGGCTTGATTGTTGAGGCAATTGCAAACCTCTTTTTACACCTAAGCTTCCATCCACCCCGGGATTCGAACTGACGACCTTTGGATTGTTAGTACAACTGCCTACCAGCGACTCCACCGAGACAGGACCCAGAGACTCAACATGCGTATTTCGAATATAACTTTGTACATAAAAATCAAAGTGTCGCGCTTAACATATTTGAAACTGACAACAAATATAAAAAAATTGCAACTGATTTTGAAATCATCACTTAACATGTTAAATATATCGATTATCGTAATGTTTACTATTTCTCTATTAAAATCTGAGAATGTTGATTCTCAGGCAAACAATTTTGATATTGTTGCAAATTATCGTTGAACAAATTTCAAGATTTCTGGATAATATAGAATTTCAAGATACAAAATATATATAGAAAAATGATAATATTGTTGAACCGGTAAGAATTTTCTCATACTGTTTGTCCCACGCCAATATCACGGAAGGTGATTATCATTGCAACTAAATGTATCTTAAGAAATGTTTCTTGGAAAGGTAGCTTAAGGATCTTTTTGAATATCCGTGACCTAGAAAATATTCAACCTGTGGATTTTAGTTATTTATCCAAATCTAAGTTTTTTTCCATATATTTTGATGGTGGCGCACGCCCATTCATAAAGTTTCGTTTTAGGTGAAGATGCAAGAAGTATCACTCGCCTCCTTTTAAATATATAAAAATTTAAAAATTTAAACAAATCCAAAATTCCAAAGTAAAATATTTTCTAGGTCACGGATATTTGAAAAGGACCCCTTAAACGTCTTTACCACGAGGATTTTTTTAAGATACATTTATTTGTCATAATAATCTTCTTCGGCCATGGCGTGATGTCAGTGTACGTCTTAAAAATATCAATGGAGCTTTAAAAATAAAATTGATATTTAAAAAAAATAAGGAGACTAAGATAGTCACTGTCCTTCTTATAAATGTCAACCTTAAAGTGAGCAAATTGAATTTATATATTAAATCGATCATTCAAAAAAAACAATTTAATATTTAAGCTTTTAATAAATTTAATAAAAATTTGAAGTTAAGTAAATAAATTCAAATTTAATTACCAAACGGTTTTTTTCTGAAAATGCTCTCAAAACTGGAGATTTTTTTATTGTTGTTTCAATAACGTCTAAAACTTGTAAAACTAGAAACTTTTTTCCGTTTTTTCCACTTAGAGAGTTTTGAATAATCCTGTTTGTCAATGTTTATGAAATAATAGTTAACTAACTTTTGAAACATTTAAAAATATGTGGAGTTGGAGTCGGAGTCGGAGCCAACCATTTTTTTAAAGCTGGAGTCGGAGTCGGAGTCGGAGTCGGCTAGAGTTGGTAGACCGGAGTTGGAGTCGGAGTCGGAGTCAGTTGGATCTGGAAGCCGGAGCCGGAGTCGGAGTCGGAGTCAGATAATCTCAATAAGCCGGAGTCGGAGTCGGAGTTGGAGTCGCTTGAAATATGACCCGACTCCGCAGCCCTGGCAGTAAATATTGTTCAGTTAAAATCGATTCGGCCTTAGACAGCCGGCTGTGGAAAAACTGAATCAAAGTAAACATTTGGGAAATTTTCGAACAAACATTCTGCTTGAACAAACGCGAATGGACCGAAAAGCAGACACAAACTGACTTACACTTAATCACTATTCTACTTTTTTCTTAAATTAACGAATCCGAGAAATCAAAATCAGTGCAATGATTATAAGGCTTAGCAGTCTCCAGCTAACCAGAACAATAAATAATTATTTTAATTTACACATTTCAAGATTGAGGCTTTTTGAAAAATAAATTATAAAAAAGTTAACCCTTAGGACAAAGTTTCACGCAAATCGAAGAGGGGTCGGGCAACTTTTTCTCGATTTTATGTGAGTTCGTAGAGAATTACCCCGCTACTGTTTGGAAACTTTCCATGACTGTGGAAAATCGAATTTGAACTGTACATAAATAAAACCTGTGTTTTATTACGAGCAAAAAATAAAAAACGTAATTTATTTTTAAAAAAGCCTCATTCTTGAAATGTGTAAATTATAATAATTACTACATTGTTCTTGTTAGCTGGAGACTACTAAGGCTCACAGAAAAAAAAGATGGTAATATTCATCAGGAAATTGTGTCAAAAAAATGAATTTTACCTCAGAAAATGATGAATTTTCATCAGTTATTGATGAATCTTCATCAGGTTCACATTTTTACACATTTTTTATGTAATATTACTCAAAAAAGAGGTACTATTTAACCTACCAAATTATCAACATTCCAAAATTATTATTTTTTTCTGTGCTTTTACTTATTGCACTGATCTTGATTTCTCGGATTCGTTAATTTAAGAAAAAAGTAGAATAGTGATTAAGTGTAAGTCAGTTTGTGTCTGCTTTTCGGTCCATTCGCGTTTGTTCAAGCAGAATGTTTGTTCGAAAATTTCCCAAATGTTTACTTTGATTCAGTTTTTCCACAGCCGGCTGTCTAAGGCCGAATCGATTTTAACTGAACAATATTTACTCTGTAAAAAATCTTTGTAAAATCACATTCTTGAGCAAACACATGTTATATTTCTGGAGCAACATTTGAAAGGGGCGGTACGACATTGCTCTTACGGCCTTTCGTCCCATTTAAACGCGTGTAAATGGGTGTAATGAAAGGCCGTAAGAGCAATGTCGTACCGCCCCTTTCAAATGTTGCTCTGGATTTTATGAAAAAAACGTGGTACACGTTGCACATACGAAAAAAAACTATATTGCACACCCCAAAATAATATCGGAGAGAGTCGCTTCCAGATAACCCAGTCTGCGCTCCAACCTTCTCGGCTATATCACCGTCTTGAAAACATTTTGATCAACACCAATGCACCAGTAGGTTTCCCGTACGTCGTATACTGTATTAACTGTATATGATGTATAGACAAATTACTGCTACATCGGTATTGATCCCATTATTCTGTAGCTGATGAGATAGCCGAGAGGGTTGGGTCGCAGTCTTTTTTAAAGTGCCTCGCAAAGTCGATGTTATTTTTCAGGGATAGCAATTTTTTTTCTATAGTATATTCTTTTTTTGTACACGTTTTCTCATACAATATTTCATGCTCTGGCTCACAGAGGTGCTGTGCATGCTTTTGCAAGAGATTTTACCATTGGTTTTGTTGCTGTGTAATTAAACATGAAGTTTCTCTGCAGCAGCATGTCGGTTTGCTAGCCTTAAGGCTAGCCGCTGTCTCAACCTGAGCAAAAAAAAATCCACTGCATTAACAGTTATTCCCCACGCAAAAAAAAAAGATTTTACTGACGGGAATCAAATCCACAACTCGCAAAGCGAATTCGCGCCTTAGCCCGCTCGGCTATCAGACCGATGATGGAGGAAAGAAGATAAACGCCTATAGAAATGCACTTCAACTGTATGGGCCACTATGGTTCGTTAATCGAAAGAAGGTCGTTAGCCGATATAGGCCACTCAATAAAATGGCTACATAAAAAAAATAATTTTATGAAATAATAGAATGGCGACATATGAGGCAAAAATGAGCAAATGCTTACAAAAAATCTGTCATTGCAAAACAAGAAAGTAACGATTTTGGTTATAAGACTATATTATTTTATCTCTGTTGAATCATTTCAATTTAAAATCATCGTAAGCTTAACGTCAACATAAAGTTTGACCATTCGGTAAAGTAGGTTTCCATCAGAGCATACAGTGTGTCATATAAATGTCCGTACACTCCTGCAAGAAAGCATGTGAAATAAACTATATTTTCTAATTGTCAAACAAATTGTCTATAAAACAAAACACGATTCAGTTGATTAATTGAAAGCTAAAGCAATGTTTCCATACCGCAATGTACTAACAATCATTCGAATCACTGTAAGGTATTGTAGAATAAACGTCAATATCAATTCATCGATAAAGCAGTTTTATTAAGCTGACTAGTTAGATTTGTATCAGTGTAATTCCATAGATGTACTAAAATGTTCTAAAATTTGAAATCATCGCATGGTCAATGTTTACACTCCAATTTACAAGTTTATTTGTATGTTTTTTTGTATCTGATCTGTAAAAAGTTAAAAAAAAAGAAAATATTCAAATATAAACCGTAGTAATCAAGCAACAAGGTTTGCCAGCAAAAATAAAATTATTAAAGACATACTGAAACTAACTAGCTAGCGAAAATGTTGCTGGAATTTTTAGAAGTATTTATCACGTAATTCAACATAAAATTATTCAAAAATATTTCGAAGCTAGAAAATGTTTCTTGATTTTTGAAGTTATTATTTTGTAAGCGAAAATATTGCTGATATTTCAGGTGAAGATTGCTAGAAGCTTAGTTATCTAGAAAACTCAAAAAAAATTTCTAATATATTTCGTAGTTATCTAATAAGGATAAAAACAATAATATTTTGTTCAAAAATCTTTGTAATTGAAACAATTGTACATGTTTCACTGGATTTTTGGAAATGCTCAAATTTGACTTAGATATAAAACTATAATGAATGCAAAAATATAAGTATTTAATAACAATTCAAAAATCATGATAACTGACCCTCAAACTTACTTTGCATAACAAACTTACAATAAATATATTTGCTATTTTATTTTTTTATGAAGTGTTGAAATTTTTTAGGTTGTAATTATTTTTTTCTATATTTTTTTATTGGGCAGAGTGGAGGACAAAAACTGGAGAACTGAAAAATACATCTATTTTATAGCTTTTAGAAAGAAAACGCTAAAGCAACAAAGAGCACCTAGATACGACGCTCCGTATTGAACTGATTCGCGTTCGAACAAAACCGTCGAAATTATACACCTTTATGTATTTTAAATAAAAATAAAGTTACTTATTTTATTAAAAAAATATTTTGAACATTTGGTCAAGAAGCTCTTTAACACTCCTCCGTCCAAGGCGGAAAAAAAGTTGGAACGCTAACTTCAACTCGCTGGTTCTCAGCCAAAACTCAACCAATCTGGATGATTCCTTTTTCCAGAGATTTGTACGGATCTCCAGATGAGCCTAGAACTTTGCAGATCTCGATTTGATCAATCCTCTAATAACTACGACTAAATTAGTCGGAGCAACTTTTTTTCCGCGTGTATTTCCGAAAAGCGACTCAAGCGGGAACATTTTTGCTACGCTGCAAAAACACAATAACTTTGCTAAAATGTTAGCAAAACCCATAAAATTATATATCAAAATTTCCGTTATGATCTCAGGATTATGATGAGCTTCTAAAATTCCTATTATTTTCACAAAAAAAAATCACAAAACTACGTAAAACTACAGAAAAAATAAAAATGCCTCATTTTATGACTAGAACTTTATGGTAAAATCATTGATTTCATTGATTTTTTATGAAAATGTTTCAAATGATCTAAATTATATGTTTCCGAATCATTCTGAGTGTGTTTTTTCCTGAATACTACAAAATTTTACCAAAACTACGTAAAATACAGAAAATTTGATACATTCCTTTAGAACTTTATTTGCTTCATGATAAAATCATTGATTTATGTTATGAAAATGTTTCAAATGATCTAAATTACAAGTTTCCGAATTATTCTGAGTGTGATTCTTACTGAGTACTACAAAATTTTACCAAAACTACGTAAAATACAGAAAATTTGATACATTCCTTTAGAACTTTATTTGCTTCATGATAAAATTATGATTTATTTTATGAAAATGTTTCAAATGATCTAAATTACAAGTTTCCGAATTATTCTGAGTGTGATTCTTACTGAGTACTACAAAATTTTACCAAAACTACGTAAAATACAGAAAATTTGATATTTTCCTTTAGAACTTTATTTGCTTCATGATAAAATTATGATTTATTTTATGAAAATGTTTCAAATGATCTAAATTACAAGTTTCCGAATTATTCTGAGTGTGATTCTTCCTGAATACTAAAAAATTCTACCAAAACTACGTAAAATACAGAAAATTTGATACTTTCCTTTAGAACTTTATTTGCTTCATGGTAAAATCATTGATTTATTTTATGAAAATGTTTCAAATGATCTAAATTACAAGTTTCCGAATTATTCTGAGTGTGATTCTTCCTGAATACTAAAAAATTCCACCAAAACTACGTAAAATACAGAAAATTTGATACTTTCCTTTAGAACTTTATTTGCTTCATGGTAAAATCATTGATTTATTTTATGAAAATGTTTCAAATGATCTAAATTACAAGTTTCCGAATTATTCTGAGTGTGATTCTTACTGAGTACTACAAATTTTTTCCAAAACTACGTAAAATGCAGAAAATTTGATACATTCCTTTAGAACTTTATTTGCTTCATGATAAAATCATTGATTTATTTTATGAAAATGTTTCAAATGATCTAAATTACAAGTTTCCGAATTATTCTGAGTGTGATTCTTACTGAGTACTACAAAATTTTACCAAAACTACGTAAAATACAGAAAATTTGATACTTTCCTTTAGAACTTTATTTGCTTCATGATAAAATTATGATTTATTTCATGAAAATGTTTCAAATGATCTAAATTACAAGTTTCCGAATTATTCTGAGTGTGATTCTTACTGAGTACTACAAAATTTTACCAAAACTACGTAAAATACAGAAAATTTGATATTTTCCTTTAGAACTTTATTTGCTTCATGATAAAATCATTGATTTATTTTATGAAAATGTTTCAAATGATCTAAATTACAAGTTTCCGAATTATTCTGAGTGTGATTCTTCCTGAAT
Source organism: Culex quinquefasciatus (assembly GCF_015732765.1). Lineage (NCBI taxonomy): Eukaryota > Metazoa > Arthropoda > Insecta > Diptera > Culicidae > Culex > Culex quinquefasciatus. The sequence continues at coordinate 171,453,826 of NC_051862.1, read as the reverse complement.
ACTAAAAAATTCTACCAAAACTACGTAAAATACAGAAAATTTGATACTTTCCTTTAGAACTTTATTTGATTCATGGTAAAATCATTGATTTATTTTATGAAAATGTTTCAAATGATCTAAATTACAAGTTTCCGAATTATTCTGAGTGTGATTCTTCCTGAATACTAAAAAATTCTACCAAAACTACGTAAAATACAGAAAATTTGATACTTTCCTTTAGAACTTTATTTGCTTCATGATAAAATCATTGATTTAGTTTGTGAAAATGTTTCAAATGATCTTAATTACAAGTTTCCGAATTATTCTGAGTGTGATTCTTACTGAGTACTACAAAATTTTTCCAAAACAACGTAAAATACAGAAAATTTGATACATTCCTTTAGAACTTTATTTGCTTCATGATAAAATCATTGATTTATTTTATGAAAATGTTTCAAATGATCTAAATTATAAGTTTCCGAATTATTCTGAGTGTAATTCTTCCTGAATACTAAAAAATTCTACCAAAACTACGTTAAATACAGGAAGTTTGATACTTTCCTTTAGAACTTTATTTGCTTCATGGTAAAATCATTGATTTATTTTATGAAAATGTTTCAAATGATCTAAATTACAAGTTTCCGAATTATTCTGAGTGTGATTCTTCCTGAATACTGAAAAATTTTACCAAAACTACGTAAAATACAGAAATTTTGATACCTTCCTTTAGAACTTTATTTGCTTCATGGTAAAATCATTGATTTATTTTATGAAAATGTTTCAAATGATCTAAATTACAAGTTTCCGAATTATTCTGAGTGTGATTCTTCCTGAATACTAAAAAATTCTACCAAAACTACGTAAAATACAGAAAATTTGATACTTTCCTTAGAACTTTATTTGCTTCATGATAAAATCATTGATTTAGTTTGTGAAAATGTTTCAAATGATCTTAATTACAAGTTTCCGAATTATTCTGAGTGTGATTCTTACTGAGTACTACAAAATTTTTCCAAAACAACGTAAAATACAGAAAATTTGATACATTCCTTTAGAACTTTATTTGCTTCATGATAAAATCATTGATTTATTTTATGAAAATGTTTCAAATGATCTAAATTATAAGTTTCCGAATTATTCTGAGTGTAATTCTTCCTGAATACTAAAAAATTCTACCAAAACTACGTTAAATACAGGAAGTTTGATACTTTCCTTTAGAACTTTATTTGCTTCATGGTAAAATCATTGATTTATTTTATGAAAATGTTTCAAATGATCTAAATTACAAGTTTCCGAATTATTCTGAGTGTGATTCTTCCTGAATACTGAAAAATTTTACCAAAACTACGTAAAATACAGAAAATTTGATACTTTCCTTTAGAACTTTATTTGCTTCATGGTAAAATCATTGATTTATTTTATGAAAATGTTTCAAATGATCTAAATTACAAGTTTCCGAATTATTCTGAGTGTGATTCTTCCTGAATACTAAAAAATTCTACCAAAACTACGTAAAATACAGAAAATTTGATACTTTCCTTTAGAACTTTATTTGCTTCATGATAAAATCATTGATTTAGTTTGTGAAAATGTTTCAAATGATCTTAATTACAAGTTTCCGAATTATTCTGAGTGTGATTCTTACTGAGTACTACAAAATTTTTCCAAAACAACGTAAAATACAGAAAATTTGATACATTCCTTTAGAACTTTATTTGCTTCATGATAAAATCATTGATTTATTTTATGAAAATGTTTCAAATGATCTAAATTATAAGTTTCCGAATTATTCTGAGTGTAATTCTTCCTGAATACTAAAAAATTCTACCAAAACTACGTTAAATACAGGAAGTTTGATACTTTCCTTTAGAACTTTATTTGCTTCATGGTAAAATCATTGATTTATTTTATGAAAATGTTTCAAATGATCTAAATTACAAGTTTCCGAATTATTCTGAGTGTGATTCTTCCTGAATACTAAAAAATTCTACCAAAACTACGTAAAATACAGAAAATTTGATACTTTCCTTTAGAACTTTATTTGCTTCATGATAAAATCATTGATTTAGTTTGTGAAAATGTTTCAAATGATCTTAATTACTAGTTTCCGAATTATTCTGAGTGTGATTCTTACTGAGTACTACACAATTTTTCCAAAACAACGTAAAATACAGAAAATTTGATACATTCCTTTAGAACTTTATTTGCTTCATGATAAAATCATTGATTTATTTTATGAAAATGTTTCAAATGATCTAAATTATAAGTTTCCGAATTATTCTGAGTGTAATTCTTCCTGAATACTAAAAAATTCTACCAAAACTACGTTAAATACAGGAAGTTTGATACTTTCCTTTAGAACTTTATTTGCTTCATGGTAAAATCATTGATTTATTTTATGAAAATGTTTCAAATGATCTAAATTATAAGTTTCCGAATTATTCTGAGTGTAATTCTTCCTGAATACTAAAAAATTCTACCAAAACTACGTAAAATACAGAAAATTTGATACTTTCCTTTAGAACTTTATTTGCTTCATGATAAAATCATTGATTTATTTTATGAAAATGTTTCAAATGATCTAAATTATAAGTTTCCGAATTATTCTGAGTGTAATTCTTCCTGAATACTAAAAAATTCTACCAAAACTACGTTAAATACAGGAAGTTTGATACTTTCCTTTAGAACTTTATTTGCTTCATGGTAAAATCATTGATTTATTTTATGAAAATGTTTCAAATGATCTAAATTACAAGTTTCCGAATTATTCTGAGTGTGATTCTTCCTGAATACTAAAAAATTCTACCAAAACTACGTAAAATACAGAAAATTTGATACTTTCCTTTAGAACTTTATTTGCTTCATGATAAAATCATTGATTTAGTTTGTGAAAATGTTTCAAATGATCTTAATTACAAGTTTCCGAATTATTCTGAGTGTGATTCTTACTGAGTACTACAAAATTTTTCCAAAACAACGTAAAATACAGAAAATTTGATACATTCCTTTAGAACTTTATTTGCTTCATGATAAAATCATTGATTTATTTTATGAAAATGTTTCAAATGATCTAAATTATAAGTTTCCGAATTATTCTGAGTGTAATTCTTCCTGAATACTAAAAAATTCTACCAAAACTACGTTAAATACAGGAAGTTTGATACTTTCCTTTAGAACTTTATTTGCTTCATGGTAAAATCATTGATTTATTTTATGAAAATGTTTCAAATGATCTTAATTACAAGTTTCCGAATTATTCTGAGTGTAATTCTTCCTGAATACTAAAAAATTCTACCAAAACTACGTAAAATACAGAAAATTTGATACTTTCCTTTAGAACTTTATTTGCTTCATGATAAAATCATTGATTTATTTTATGAAAATGTTTCAAATGATCTAAATTACAATTTTCCGAATTATTCTGAGTGTGATTCTTACTGAGTACTACAAAATTTTACCAAAACTACGTAAAATACAGAAAATTTGATACCTTCCTTTAGAACTTTATTTGCTTGATGATTAAATCATTGATTTAGTTTATGAAAATGTTTCAAATGATCCAAATTATAAGTTTCCGAATCTTTCTGAGTGTGTTTCTTCCTGAATACTACAAAATATCACCAAAACTACGTAAAATACAGAAAATTTCACAGTTCTGTAAAAATCATCTGTTGTAGGAAAATTTGATAAATTTTTTATGAAAATCTTTCAAAACACCCATGAGCAAGTCACTGAGATTTCGGTCATTTTTTTGTTTTTAATCCGGCTGAAACTATTTTGGTGCCTTCGGTATGCCCAAAGAAGCCATTTTGCATCATTAGTTCGTTCATATAATTTTTCATACAAATTTGTCAGCTGTCCATACAAAAATGATATTCGAAAATTCAAAAATCTGTATCATTTGATGAAATTTTTTGATTGGTTTGGTGTCTTCGGCAAAGTTGTAGGTATGGAAATAGACTACACTGAAAAAAAGTTATACACGGTAAACAAAAATTTGGTGATTTTCAATTTCACTTTTTGTCACTAAAACTTGATTTGCAAAAGACACTATTTTTTTTTTTTTTATTTTCTGATATGTTTTAGAGGACTTCAAATGCCAACTTTTCAGAAATTTACAGAATGGGCAAAAAAAAATCTTTGACCGAGTTATACATTTTGAATCAATATAGATTTAAAAAAAATCGAAACATTCGTCGCAAAAATGTTTCATCTTCATTTATCGATGTAAAATCGAATTTTCAATCTTAAAGTATGTTAGTGATTTTTTTATATAGTGCACCGTTTTCAAGTTATAGTCATTTTTAGGTAACTTTTTTGAAAAGAAGTCGCAGTTGTTCATTTTTAAAATTAGTGCCCATATTTTTGAAAAGCTGAGAAAATTTTCTATATTTTTGAACTTTGTTGATACGACCCTTAGTTGCTGAGATATTGCCATTCAAAGGTTAAAAAACAGGAAAATTCATGTTTTCTAAGTCTCACCCAAACAACCCACCATTTTCTAATGTCGATATCTCAGCAACTAATGGTCCGATTTACAATGTTGGAATATGAAACATTTATGAAATTTTTCGATCTTTTCGAAAAAAATATTTTCAAAAATTTAAAATCAAGACTAACATTTCAAAAGGGTATAATATTGAATGTTAGGCCCTTTTAAAAATATTTTCAGCTTTTCAAAAATATTTTTTTCAAATGTGGGCAAACATGGGCACTTATTTAAAAAAATGAATAACTGCGACTTTTTTCAAAAAAGTTACCTGAAAATAGCTTGACTTGAAAACTTGCACTTTATAAAAAAAATCACTGAAGCTCTTTTCGATTGCAAATTCGATTTTACATCGAAAAATGAAGATGAAAGTTTTTTGGGAACAATATTTCGATTTGTTGAAAAAATCTGTATTGCTTCAAAAAATCATAGCTCGGTCAAAGATGTTTTGTCCATTCTGGAAATTTCTGAAAAGTTGGCATTTGATATCCTCTAAAACATATCAAAACATAAAAAAAATAAAAATAGTGTTTTTTTTGCAAATCAAGTTTTAGTGACAAAAAGTGAAATTAAAAATCACCAAATTTTTTTACCGTGTATAATTTTTTTCAGTGTAGTCCATATCCCTACCTACAACTTTGCCGAAGACACCAAATCGATCAAAAATTCCTTCTAAAGATACATTTTTTAATTTTCACATTTCACATATCATTTCTGTATGGACAGCTGCCAAATGTGTATGGAAAATTAAATGAACGAACCAATGCAGCAAAATTGCTTCTTTGGGCATACCGAAGACACCAAAACAGTTTCAGCCGGATTAAAAATACAAAAATAAAATTAAAGAAAAATACTGATTCTGTAGAGAACTGCTCCCATACAATAAGCTTCCAAAACAATGCTCTACATTCTAATACCAACATAAAATTATAAAAATTATAAAACTTTCTGTATTTTACGAAGTTTTGGTAATTTATTTTTAGTATTCAGGAAGAAACGCACTGAGAATGATTCAGGAACTTATAATTTAGATCATTTGAAAAAGCATTATGAAATAAATCAATGATTTTACCATGAAGCAATTAAAGTTTAAAGGGACCATCCATAAACCACGTGGACACTTTTTTGGTAATCTCGAACCCCCCCTCCCCTCTTCGTGGACAATTGTCCATACAATAAAAATCTTTTTTGTATGGAGCGTGGACAATCGCCATACCCCCCCCCCCCCAAAGTGTCCACGTGGTTTATGGATGGTCCCAAAGGAAAGTATCAAATTTTCTGTATTTTACGTAGTTTTGGTAGAATTTTTTAGTATTCAGGAAGAATCACACTCAGAATAATTCGGAAACATATAATTTAGATCATTTGAAACATTTTCATAAACTAAATCATAATTTTATCATGAAGCAAATAAAGTTCTAAAGGAAAGTATCAAATTTTCTGTATTTTACGTAGTTTTGGTAAAATTTTGTAGTACTCAGTAAGAATCACACTCAGAATAATTCGGAAACTTGTAATTTAGATCATTTGAAACATTTTCATAAAATAAATCAATGATTTTATCATGAAGCAAATAAAGTTCTAAAGGAATGTATCAAATTTTCTGTATTTTACGTAGTTTTGGTAAAATTTTGTAGTACTCAGTAAGAATCACACTCAGAATAATTCGGAAACTTGTAATTTAGATCATTTGAAAAATTTTCATAAAATAAATCAATGATTTTATCATGAAGCAAATAAAGTTCTAAAGGAATGTATCAAATTTTCTGTATTTTACGTAGTTTTGGTAAAATTTTGTAGTATTCAGGAAAAAACACACTCAGAATGATTCGGAAACATATAATTTAGATCATTTGAAACATTTTCATAAAAATCAATGAAATCAATGATTTTACCATAAAGTTCTAGTCATAAAATGAGGCATTTTTATTTTTCTGTAGTTTTACGTAGTTTTGTGATTTTTTTTTGTGAAAATAATGGAAATTTGAGAAGTTCATCATAATCCTGAGATCATAACGGAAATTTTGATATATAATTTTATGGGTTTTGCTAACATTTTAGCAAAGTTATTGTGTTTTTGCAGCGTAGCAAAAATGTTCCCGCTTGAGTCGCTTTTCGGAAATACACGCGGAAAAAAAGTTGCTCCGACTAATTTAGTCGTAGTTATTAGAGGATTGATCAAATCGAGATCTGCAAAGTTCTAGGCTCATCTGGAGATCCGTACAAATCTCTGGAAAAAGGAATCATCCAGATTGGTTGAGTTTTGGCTGAGAACCAGCGAGTTGAAGTTAGCGTTCCAACTTTTTTTCCGCCTTGGTCGTTCGTGTAAGTACGGGATGCCTTGGACGGTGGAGTGTTAAAGCTTAAAATTTGGTCCTGCATTCAAAAACATTGAGCAGCCCTGAGTTATCTAGTTGGTGAAATTATTCTGGAGAAGTAATCTAGTAGCTTGGTTATCTGGTAACTTCAGAAATCATTAAAAAATGTTCCGAAGTTATCTAGTAAGCCAAAAACATTGGATTTTTTTGAGAAGTTATTTAGTAGCTTGGTTATCTAGTAACTTCAGAAATTATTTTAAAATATTCCGAAGTTATCTAGTAAGCTACAAACATTCCAAAAATTTTTTTTGAGAAGTTATCTAGTAACTTGGTTATCTAGTAATTTTAGAAATCATTAACGGTGCACATCAACCAACAATCTGGGTCCGCTTTTGCACCCAGATTTTTGTTACAGACATTTTAGTATCTCCAAAACTACGGGTACTATTGGAATATTTTTATATTCATCCCCCTAATGTACTGTCCACAAAATAATTTACAACAAAGTTTGACTATTTTTACAATCACGTAGAAGCAGGATTGGGTCCGTAAGTTTGACAATTTTGGAATAAGAAGACAACAACTTCCTTCGCTGCTGTGCACCCTTAAAAAATATTCCAAAGTTATCTAGTAAACCTAATATATTGGAAATTTTTTTGGAGAAGTAATCTAGTAGCTTGGTTATCTAGTTGGTGAAATTATTCTGGAGAAGTTATCTAGTAGCTTGGTTATCTAGTAATTTCAGAAATTATTTAAAAATATTCCGAAGTTATGTAGTAAGCTAAAAATATTCGAATTTTTTTTAGAGAAGTTATCTAGTAGCTTGGCTATCTAGTAATTTTAGAAATTATTAAAAAATATTCCGAAGTTATCTAGTAAGCTAAAAATATTGGAATTTTTTTTGGAGAAGTTATCTAGTAGCTTGGTTATCTTGTTGGTGAAATTATTCAGGAGAAGTTATCTAGTAGCTTGGTTATCTAGTAATTTTAGAAATTATTTAAAAATATTCCGAAGTTATCTAGTATGCTAAAAATATTCGAAATTTTTTTGGAGAGGTTATCTAGTAGCTTGGTTATCTAGTAATTTTAGAAATTATAAAAAAATATACCGAAGTTATCTAGTAAGCTAAAAATATTGGATTTTTTTTGGAGAAGTTATCTTGTAGCTTGGTTATCTTTTAATTTCAGAAATTATTGAAAAATATTCCGAAGTTATCTAGTAAGCTAAAAATATGGGATTTTTTTTTAGAGAAGTTATCTAGTAGCTTGGTTATCTAGTTGGTGAAATTATTCAGGAGAAGTTATCTAGTAGCTTGGTTATCTAGTAATTTCAGAAATTATTTAAAAATATTCCAAAGTTATCTAGTAAACCAAATATATTGGAATTTTTTTTTGAGAAGTTATCTAGTAGCTTGGTTATCTAGTTGGTGAAATTATTCCGGAGAAGTTATCTAGTAGCTTGGTTATCTAGTAATTTCAGAAATTATTCAAATATATTCCGAAGTTATCTAGTAAGCTAAAAATATTCGAAAAAAAATTTGGAGAGGTTATCTAGTAGCTTGGTTATCTAGTAATTTAAGAAATTATTTAAAATTATTCCAAAGTTATCTAGTAAACCAAATATATTGGAATTTTTTTTTGGAGAAGTAATCTAGTAGCTTGGTTATCTAGTTGGTGAAATTATTCAGGAGAAGTTATCTAGTAGCTTGGTTATCTAGTAATTTCAGAAATTATTTAAATATATTCCGAAGTTATCTAGTAAGCTAAAAATATTCGAAAAAAAATTTGGAGTAGTTATCTAGTAGCTTGGTTATCTAGTAATTTAAGAAATTATTTAAAAATATTCCAAAGTTATCTAGTAAACCAAATATATTGGAATTTTTTTTTGGAGAAGTAATCTAGTAGCTTGGTTATCTAGTTGGTGAAATTATTCAGGAGAAGTTATCTAGTAGCTTGGTTATCTAGTAATTTCAGAAATTATTTAAATATATTCCGAAGTTATCTAGTAAGCTAAAAATATTCGAAAAAAAATTTGGAGAAGTTATCTAGTAGCTTGGTTATCTAGTAATTTTAGAAATTATTTAAAAATATTCCGAAGTTATCTAGTAAGCTAAAAATATTCGAATTTTTTTTGGAGAAGTTATCTAGTAGCTTGGTTATCTAGTAATTTAAGAAATTATTAAAAAATATTCCGAAGTTATGTAGTAAGCTAAAAATATTGGAATTTTTTTTTTTTTTTTTGGAGAAGTTATCTAGTCATCGGGACTGTTAACACCAGCCAGCAACAGTCAACTGTTCGGAGCTCCTCAAACTTTTCGATTTTTTCGCCGTAATTAACAGTGTTTACCCGCGAGTTTGCTGCTCCAGCATGCCAAGGGCCGGCCGTGGCCGTGGCAGTTCGAGTGTGGCCTCGAAAAACCCGCGAAGTTCATCTACCGGCAGAGTGCAGAAAGGTAAACATACCAACGCCGCATCGACCGCCATCGCGCACGGGAGCGTGCCCGGTGACGTCACCGATCCTTCTTTTTTACACGTGTCATACCGTCCACGTGAGTCCCCAGTACGGACGAGACAATCGACCCGGGCATCCGGAAGTACTTCCGACCAGCAGCAACAGCAGCAGTCCACCAGCACTACGACAACAACCACTTCCAACGTTCCCACCAGCAACGAATTTGAGATGCTGAGTGGAGAAGAAAACAACACCGCCAGTGACAGCAGCAGTGCTGGCGACGACGATGACGATGATGAACTTGCGCGCAAGCAAGGAAAGCAGAAAAAGTGTAACTCTCCGAAGGAACGACGACCTCCTCCAATTTTTGTTTTGGATACGTTGGCGGACGATGTTGACGAGTTGCTTGAGGGACTCCAATATTGTCTCAAAATTAGCAAAACTTCTGTGCAAGTGATTACGCATAAAAAACTGAATTTCGACTTGGTAGTGAAGAAGTTGAAGTTGCGAAACTTCAAATTCTTCACATTTGACCCAGCAGAGAAGGTCCCAGTGAAGATCGTCCTTCAGGGATATCCGGACCGCCCGATCTCCGACCTGGAAGAACACCTGTCGGGCGTCAAGGTTAAGCCTCGAGAGGTTAAGGTGCTCTCGAAATCGACAACGGTGACAGGTACGTACACATTGTACCTCCTGTACTTCGATCGTGGGTCGGTCAAAATCCAGGACCTACGGCAGATCAAAGCACTGGACGGCTTCTTCGTGACGTGGCGATTCTACACGAAGAATCCGACCGACGCAGCGCAATGCCACCGCTGTCAAAAATTCGGACACGGTTCAAGAAACTGTAATCTTCCGCCCCGGTGCGTTAAGTGCGGTGAGACTCACTTCACCGAAAGGTGCAATCTTCCGCGGAAAGACCAGCTGGGGGAAAACGCCCAGCAGCACAAAGCGCGCGTCAAGTGCGCGAACTGTGGTGGAAACCACACGGCGAATTTCCGTGGCTGTGCCGCGCGGAAAAAGTACCTCGAGGAGCAGGACAAGAAGAAGAAAGCGCCAGCGTCCCGCCAACCTCCGAAGACTTCGAGCTCGACCGCTGCAGCAGCTGGCGGCGGAGCGGCTCCATCGACCAACCCAGCGTTCCCTCCCGGTTGGGGAGGTTCGTACGCTAGAGTAGCCGCTTCTGGGAGCGGTACTTCACCGGGACAAGCAGACGTTACCGGAGATGATCTCTTCACGCTTCCCGAGTTTTTCGCTCTTGCTGGAGAGATGCTCACGCGCTTTCGTGCCTGCCGGAACAAGGCAGAACAATTCCAAGCTCTGAGTGAGCTTATGATGAAGTATATCTACAACGGATAAGCTGCCTTGTGCAGCGAAGTTTTTCGACGTCAAAAGACAAAACAAACTGTGATCTAGTTTTAAGCTTTTCTATCTCTATCCTTTTCCTTAGCAAATTTAGAAGGTTTTTTTAAAATAATTTTTCCTTCTGTTGGCAAATCCATTGTTAGAATATCCAATTACATCAAAATGAACTATAGTACAAATCATAGTTGAAAGGTACTCCAAAACTCTATTAGGTTATAAGAATTACGAAATTGTGAATTGATTATTTACTAATAAAAACTAATTGAATTGAATTGAAGTTATCTAGTAGCTTCCCAAGTAACATTTTTTGTTGCGGATCCTTAAATGCAACTATTTCGTAACACCCAAAATGTGCTATCTCAACAAAGGTAGAACACTCGTGGTGCCCTTAAAAGCGCACGAAAATTTGGTGTTGGCAACATTTAGCCGCTTGTTTCAACTTTGTTACGACAAAGTTCTAGAAACAATTTGTTTGTCTAAACATGTCAGTAAAGTAGTTTGTTGTGTTGTCATGATGTTGCCATTATGTTGTCGTTTAATTTGCGCAAAACAAAAAAAAACCTTTTCAACAAAAAAAAACTAAAAGTGCCCCTGTCGGGATTCTGGGCCTGTACTTTCAAATCTTCACACCTTGCCTCTACCACTGAGCCAAGGATGAATTGATGAAAGGGTAATGGGTTGGGCTGAACTGTATCTAAGGATTTTTGATTTCAATATTATTCTTAGCACACAAATCGGGCTAAGTCACATGTTGCAACAATGGAACCAATAAGTTTTCAACATATTTCGATTACAAAACGAAACTGATTGTTGCAAAGTTGTTTTCAATTCAAAAGGTTTGCAACATTGCAGCGTTTTGTTGCTAAAATGACATTTTTATGTTTCTACAGCAAAACAAAACAAAAACTGGACTTAGTCAAATTTATCATGTTGCCAAATGCTACTTGGGTTGGTTATCTTGTTGATGAAATTATTCTGGAGAAGTTATCTAGTAGCTTGGTTATCTAGTAGCTTGGTTATCTAGTAATTTTAGAAATTATTTAAAAATATTCCGAAGTTATCTAGTAAGCTAAAAATATTCGAAATTTTTATGAAGAAGTTATCTAGTAGCTTGGTTATCTAGTAATTTTAGAAATTATTAAAAAATATTCCGAAGTTATCTAGTAAGCTAAAAATATTGGATTTTTTTTGGAGAAGTTATCTAGTAGCTTGGTTATCTAGTAATTTAAGAAATTATTTAAAAATATTCCAAAGTTATCTAGTAAACCAAATATATTGGAATTTTTTTTGGAGAAGTTATCTAGTAGCTTGGTTATCTAGTTGGTGAAATTATTCAGGAGAAGTTATCTAGTAGCATGGTCATCTAGTAATTTCAGAAATTATTTCAATATATTCCGAAGTTATCTAGTAAGCTAAAAATATTCGAAAAAAATTTTGGAGAAGTTATCTAGTAGCTTGGTTATCTAGTAATTTCAGAAATTATTTAAAAATATTCCAAAGTTATCTAGTAAACCAAATATATTGGATTTTTTTTGGAGAAGTTATCTAGTAGCTTGGTTATCTAGTTGGTGAAATTATTCAGGAGAAGTTATCTAGTAGCTTGGTTATCTAGTAATTTCAGAATTTATTTAAATATATTCCGAAGTTATCTAGTAAGCTAAAAATATTCGAAAAAAAATTTGGAGAAGTTATCTAGTAGCTTGGTTATCTAGTAATTTAAGAAATTATTTAAAAATATTCCAAAGTTATCTAGTAAACCAAATATATTGGATTTTTTTTTTGGAGAAGTTATCTAGTAGCTTGGTTATCTAGTTGGTGAAATTATTCAGGAGAAGTTATCTAGTAGCTTGGTTATCTAGTAATTTCAGAAATTATTTAAATATATTCCGAAGTTATCTAGTAAGCTAAAAATATTCGAATTTTTTTTTGGAGAAGTTATCTAGTAGCTTGGTTATCTAGTAATTTAAGAAATTATTTAAAAATATTCCAAAGTTATCTAGTAAACCAAATATATTGGATTTTTTTTTGGAGAAGTTATCTAGTAGCTTGGTTATCTAGTTGGTGAAATTATTCCGGAGAAGTTATCTAGTAGCTTGGTTATTTAGTAATTTCAGAAATTATTTAAAAATATTCCAAAGTTATCTAGTAAACCAAATATATTGGAATTTTTTTTTTGGAGAAGTTATCTAGTAGCTTGGTTATCTAGTTGGTGAAATTATTCTGGAGAAGTTATCTAGTAGCTTGGTTATCTAGTAATTTCAGAAATTATTTAAAAATGTTCCGAAGTTATCTAGTAAGCCAAACATATTGGTGGAATTTCGGTTATCTAGCTGGCGATTTTTTTTGAGAAGTTACCTAGTAGCATGGTTATCTAGTAATTTCAGAAAAAAATTGAAAAATGTTCCGAAGTTATCTAGTAACTTAAAATATTGGAGAAGTTATCTAGTAGCTTGGTTATCTAGTAAATTCTATGTTTTTAAAAAAAAACATCGCTACTAGATAACTTCTGTACTAAAAAGTTATCTAGTGGCGATGTTTTTCAAGTTTTAGTACTTTACTAGATAACTTTTTAGTACATTACTAGATAACTTCTCCCACCTAAAACAAGTTTGATTGGAAATAATACTTAACAATCCCTTCTTAAAATGTAATTTTTTAATAATTGAAGACGCCCAAATTTGGAAAAAAAAGCTTTTTTGAAATTAATTACAAACAAAAAACTAATTTATAAGATTCGTAAATTTATCTAAGAAGTCTACTAAGTCTGCTTAATACGATGGGCACTAAAAAAACAAGTTTTGCAACTTGTTACTTAATCTACTTTTTTAATGTTCCGGAAATCAACCTGTGGTGGATACCGCCCTAGTAAGAACGACAGTTGCTACATTGTTGCAACTGTTCGTTCTAAGAACGCGTCAGCAGAATGCTGCGATCCAATGACCGACGATCGGATCGCACCCATTCTGCTGACCAAGTATTTTAGGTCACGTAGGCCCTCGGCTGTGAGGGCCTGCGTCTACTCGAGTAGAAAATAAAGTTTAGTCTTAAACCGGAGTTCACCAGAGTATGGTTATTTTCTACTTAGATGACATCCATCGTTAGCCAGTTGATGGGAGATTGACTTGTCAGAGTATGCTCGGACATTACAAACCTTTGCGTCTGATTTTTTCAGTTAAACGTTTGTTACTCCACCTGAATGTTATCTGCCTAATTGTTGAACTCCATAATAGTATCGAAAAGTATTACTTTCTGCACAGTACTGAGACATTCAGTGCTGTTATTTCAAAATTTTATGTATTGCCTGAATCCATCCATTACCAAATGGAGTATTATTTCGAACAGATTCTCAAGTATACAAATAGGTAATTTTCATGAGACTCTTGTCAAATTTTAGCATGTTTGATTTTTATTTCTCCTTATAATAACATTATTTTTGAAAAATCCTGCCATAACTTGATATATTGTACCATAATGTATAACCAAGGTTTCTTTTAACCTTCCTAAGGTGTTAGGGTCTATATGACCCAGACGGCTTATAAAATGTGCTGTAACTTTTATTCATTCTTACTTACAGACTTGAAACTTTCTGACTTTTCCTAACTTTGTAAACTAAACATTTTGCAACCGGAAGCAAGATTTTTTCTTCTAAAACTTCTTCGCCCTAAAGCGACTAATCTTCACTCCAAGCTCATCAGATTTGTTAACGACTCTGAACGACAAGCGCCACGAAATCACCCCACTCTGATGATGAACCTAATTTAAGCTTATGGTTAGTCCACTTTACCTGTTTCACGAGCAACCCCAGGCAGCCCTTAACCTTAAGGCCTCAACCACTCGTTTGCGCGCAAGGTGACGACGATACGGTGGACCTCTCCCACGCCCATAAAAAAAAAGTTTCCGTCACAAAGGAAATTTTATAAACCGATTTAGTAAACATCATTTTGGGGGCTCGTTTTTGTCATTCTCGTTGTCGTTTGGGCAAGGAAAGTCAGGTAAAGTTTCCCCTCCCGAATGGCACACCGTCGCCCTCTGGCTTGGACTAGAGTTTTTCTTCTTTCTGTTGCTTCCTTGCAACACAACGTCTTTTGGTCCTGATCAAATTGTGTAAAAGTTACCGTAATCAACTTACCGGAGCAGAACCGGAGTGAGGGAGACACATTGAGCTCGTGCAGGAATAGTCGGAAGGAATTTCACGATCTTTTTTTCTGACTTTTTTTTTCGAGGGGAAGGCGAAGAGATAAGGCCTCGAAGCGATAGACGAAAGGTTTTCTTTAAAAATATGTAAACAGGGAAAATTGGAAACATCATTATCGAGGAATAGGGTGAGGGGAGATGAACCTCATCAGGAAAGTTTCTTAGAGGTTCTGTTGAAGGTCTTGCTTTTTTTATAGTTGGTCGAGTAGATAAACTTCTATTTGATCAAATTTATAGAGACTGGAAGGCAAAATTTAAATTTTAGGAGTTCTTGTAAAACGTGGTCATCAAAAAATTGAATTTTATTTTAAAGTGTTAAATTTTATTTTAAAGTGTCGTTTAAAGTGTCCTACACCAATTCTCAACACTGAATTGCTGCACTGAAATAAAAAAAAAAAGTACCAAATTCCTAAATTCTAGGAATTTTGCCTCCTTTCCTTATTAAGTAATCCAAAAAACCCGATTACTAAATAAGGAAAAGGGGCAAAATTCCTAGAATTTAGGAACTTGGTACTTTTTTTTTATTTCAGTGTGTACAAACGCATCACGTGCTATCAAAACAAGCCAAAAATCTAGCCAGAGTCTCCCCTCGATGCCAAAAGGTGATAACTTACGAGAGGAAACCCTTTCACGAATGTTCTATTCATAAAATCCCGAGCAATGGAACCATGCAACATTGACGTTGTCCTTTTCCACTTTGCATGTTGTTTCATTTGCAAATCTTTCTTGTGAAATTTGAAGGAAAATAGTCTAGACTATTACTTGAAAAAAAAGGAACAACTCGTCTCTTTGTATTCACAGTAATGCATTCTGCTAAAACGCTCAACCAAACCACAATCACTTGAAAATGAACAATTTCCTGAATCTTGAGTTTTATTTACATGAAGAAGATGGAAACTAGTTTGCAAAAAAAAATAACTAATGAAAAAACCAACATAATCCTTATTTTTTAACTGTGAATTTTAACAAACTCGACAAAAAAGAAAGCCCCCAAAACCGCCTACCCGTTGTCACCGATCGTCGTGGTAATCCCGAGGCAAAGCTTTTCAGCTTTTCAGCATTCAAAGCTTTCTTCCAGTTTTACCTTACCTTTTGAAGGAATGGGGTTGCACTGTCAACTTCAGGTACAATGTTTCTCTTTATGACACTGGCCAGTGTTTGCCGGTCTCATTCTAGGGGAAGACCACGTTTCGGGCTTACACCGGTCACCGACCGGTCTTAACTTCCTTTTGTCGTTTGTTTGAAGGGGTTTCCTCTGTGATTTTTTTTTGGAATTTAAGTCATAGTGGAAGGTTATGAAAGTTGCACAGTTGGAATCTATTTTTATTTATCGTCAGCACTCATTTTGAAATGTATTTTTTATGTTTTCTGTATAAACTTCACTAATAATTTTTAATAACGAAAAGTAACAATCCAGTTCTATACACGATTCACCAAGACTTATTTAAAATGTGTTGCCATCGAGTGAACAATGACAAAGGTCAACATCATCCTCCGAGGTGGTTTTGAAGGTAAAATGGAACCAGAAGATGGAATGTACAAGTTGATTACAGATATGACACAAGTTTTCCCTGTCCTATCTCAACTGTCTCAAAATCTGGACAACCAAATGGTTGTAGAGATATCTGGGCCAAACTGCAAAAAGATTCTCTGCAGTTGAAGATTCATCCTTTGACTCTGAGGTTTGGCCTAAGCAGCGATGAAATCATCAAAATAAATTTTTAATTTTTTTATCGATTTTATGAGATTTTTCTTCAGAAAAGTCGATGAAAATCGATGGTTCTAGAACCATTTAGAAAACTGTAGAGCTTGCCAAAATGAACATTTCCATTCTTGAAAAACGAATTTTGGTCAATTCCAGGGCTGTGGAGTCGGGTCTTTTTGGAAGGTCGGAGTCGGAGTCGTCAAAACACAAACAGCTGGAGTCGGAGTCGGAGCCGAAAATTTCTGATTACCCGGAGTTGGAGTTGGAGTCAGAGTTATCATAAATTCAAAAAAAATATTTTTTTTATTTTTTAAGTATTTGCTAAGAAACAGCTGAATTTACAAAACTTCTTATATTTTTAATTGTTTTTCAAGTTTCATGCGCTGCGTTGCCATTTTAATTTTTTTAGAGATCACTAAATAATAACCTGTTGATCAGCTCTTACCCAAGTATGTAGTATCATCATAACTAAAAAAAAAACAATATTGGTTTTGTAGTCAGAAATATTTTAAAATATTTTTGACTACATTATTTTGCCGATATTTATGTACCCTTTAAACTAAAATTTGACCAAATTTAATATAGTTCTTTCTGAAAAAGTGAACACACAATCATCTTATACCCCGATAGCGAATGTCTTGATGGTTTTAAGTAAATCAATGTTCAGGAAAAAAGTTACGAGGTAATAGAAAAATATAAAATAATATTTATGGAAATCGAAAAAAAAAATCACTGACAGGATAACTCTTCCAACAAATATTCAACGATTATAACAATCTATTACTTTGTACAAAAAAATTAAAAGTGTCGCGCTTAAAATATTTCAAACTGGTATAAAAAAAGTTGCAACTAATTCTGAAATCATGATTGAATATGATAAATATATCGATTATCTTAATGTTTACTATTTCTCTACTAAAATCTAAACTATTTTGATATTGTTGCAAATTATCGTTGAACAAATCTCAAGATTGCGGGATAGGATAGGATTTCAAGATAAAAACATATCCGTGACCTAGAAAATATTTTATCCGTGGATTTTTGTTGTTTATCCAATTCTAAGTTTTTTCATATATTTTCATGGAGGCGCACGACTATTCATAATGCTTTGTTTTAGGTGAAGATGCAAGAAGTTTCGCGCGCCTCCTTTTAAATATATAAAAAATCTAAATTCAATTAAATCCAAAATTCCGAGGTAAAATATGTTCTAGGTCACGGATATTTGAAAAGGAGCGTCCTTACCACGAAGATTTGTTTAGATACATTGATTGACTTCTTCAGCCTTGGCGTGATGACCATGTACGTCTTAAAAATATCAATGGAGCTTTAAAAAACAGTTTGGTTTAAAATTGTTATTTGAAAATACAAGGTGACTATGATAGTCACTGTGCTTCTTTTAAATGTCAACCTAAAAGTGAGCAAATTAATTTATATGTTAAATCGATCATTTAGGCAAGCTTTCTTTTAATGATTATTCAAAATGTAACAATTTAATATTTTAGCTTTGAATCAATTCAATGAAAATATGAGGTTAAGTAAATAAATCCAAATTTACTTAACAAACTGTTCTTCTGAAAATGTCTTCAAAACTGGCGTTTTTTTTATTTCTGTTTCAATAACGTCTAAAACTTGTAAATCTAGAATTTTTTTTCCGGTGTTTTCCACTTAGAGAGTTTTGAAATAATCTCATTTATCAATGTTTTCGAAATAATAGTTAAATAACTTTTGAAATATTTAAATATGTGGAGTCGGAGTCAGAGTCGGAGCCAAAAATGTCCCTATGTCATTTGTCCCGAAGACCAATGCTCTTAATCTTACCGTGTAGCCGCTATCAATTTTGTCACGCTAGATTTCGAGTTTGGAAAACTGTTGCACTGTGGAGAACAGTTTTCTGAACAATTTCCATAAAAAGTACCGTAAAACGGGGTGACAATGATAGCCGGGGTGACTTTGATAAGTTTATGATTTTTCCGCAAAATGAAGAGTACATTTAAAATACGTACGGAATGGTTTAGAATCATAGTGTCCGTGATACTTTTCAACACAAGTGCTGAAAAGTTCTACTTTTTAGCACTAAAATGGGTGCTGAAAATTTGAAATT